>NW_027430699.1:0-25751 GCF_044706935.1 Curcuma longa | reverse complement strand
GCCGCATAAAACCTAAACCCCTTGCCGGGCCGCCGCCCTCCTGTTCCTTTCTCTCTTGCTATCGGAGCCGGACCTTACGCGCCGCCGTTGGCGATGGACGCGCTATCGTCTCTGGTTCTGAAGCGAAGCTACCGCTGCGTGTCGTCGCTGCAACAGTTCTACGACGGTGGATCCTTTGCTGTGTCCTTCGACGGCTCCTTCCTCGTTTGCTCCTGCGGCGACGAGATAAAACTCGTGAGCTCGTCCGATGCCTCCGTCTTAGGGAGTCTTGGCGGGTTTTCGGAGTCTAGTACCTCCTTCACCTTGAGCCCTGATGAACAGGTTCCTTTTTACTGCTGCCGACAGCCGTCAAATTCGAGTTTGGGAGCTTTCCTCCCGTAAGTGCATTCGTTCGTGGAAGGTATGTGGAGTTAATAAACGGTACCTTTAACCTGTCTAACCTGTTTTTTCTTTGTAATTTACCCCTAAAAACTGATTTTTCGAAGTACTGATTTAAATGCTTGTGATTCTTCTCGAGGAGAAAACTTAATAGAAAGCCAAACATACATGCATTCATCTTGTGGTTTTTATAATCGTAAGTTAATTACAATATATTATTTATCTAAGTTCACTGAAATTTTCGATCGTTGTCACTGAATCTGTTTCATCAGTGTTGTGGAAATTCCTGGTTTGAGAAACTTGTTCCTTTGCTTTTTTATTCTCCTTTTATATTTTTCTTCGTAGTTGAAAATGTTGCTCCACTTGAGTTTTTTTATATATGCACTGCGAAGCTCATTCTAGTTCGACATTGTACTGTTTTCAATCATTTACTCGAGGAATATAAAATGCTTAAGGAAAATGCATAATTTCATACCATCAAAAAATTTGCTTTTCTTTGTTGCTGGATGCGGGGAATAAATATCTGTTATAAATACGCACGAGGTATGCATAAGAAAAAAAGTATTTGTAATTTTATGCGCCCTTCTAATTTTTTTGTGTAGGGACATGATGGTCCAGTAAAGAACATGGCATGCCATTCTTCTGGTGGATTGCTAGCTACAGGTGGAGCAGACAGAATGGTTTGTGTATGGGATGTAGATGGAGGATTTTGCACACATTTCTTCAAAGGTCACCGGGGTATTGTGACATGCATCAAATTCCACCCGAACCAGTTATTTGTGAGTAAAATTTGAATGTTAGTCTCATATAGTTTGTTTGCATAAATGATCAGAATGGTTCTATCCTGAATCTTCTTTCTAAATTTTTCTATCAATTAATACCATACTTTTCTATCAGCTAATTGTATAATGCTTTTGGGATTTTGCATGCCTGGCACGTTCAATTATTTGTGATTGTACACACAAATTTTTTATAATATGGAAAGGAGCAAGATTGAAGTTGGCCAATATAATGTAAAATATTTATGTTGTGTTTACTTGGTTGGAAATAAGGAAAAAAAGAAATAATAAGAAAAGGACATGATGTCCCTTTTCTAGCTGGAAGGAGGAGGAGGAGTAACGTAATTCCTTCCAATTCCTGCTTCTTATTTCTCCCAAATTTGATGAAAGTGGAGGGGAATGAGTCTTGAGACTATATTAAATACAACAGGAACAGCATTAAAGGTAATCCTTTGCTTCATGAAATATTATAGGAGTTAGTAATGCAAAGGAAGATTAGGTTTTTGGACCCTCGAGGTTTCAGCTTTCAGGTCTAATCTGATAAAGATATTTTGATATTGAAATATATAACCAATATTTATAACATATGAATACTGACATGCATTACCCAATGTAAAGCATAATAATAGATGAGCAATGCTTGGCGGCATATTTTATTGATTGTGCTTTGTTTGGCTCTACAAGCAAAGTAGCAAACAGTAGTCAACCTTGTAGTCAGGCCATGGAATGTAGTTGGTGCATTATTATAAGTTTGTATTTCTATTTTGAAGGTTAAGGTATTTACTTCAATGGTTTGACTAAATTAAGTCTATATAATAAACTCTGTCACAAGCACTCAGATCTTAGTCTTAATTTGGAAGATAACACCTAAAAGATTTGGGTTGTTAATTTGACTTTGCTTGGGGTATGGTGTTGAGACTCCCAACTGTAACCACCCTGTTATTTGTTCATATCACATGAGGGATCTGTCTTTAGCAACATAACTTTTCTTGTTCTTGGAATTCTTTCGTGTGTTCATCACTGTAATATGTTAGATGTTCCAGTTGTTCTCAGGCGGTGATGATGCTACTGTTCGAGTTTGGAACTTGCAATCTAAGAAGTGTGTTGCAGTGCTGGAAAAACACTTCTCACCGGTTACCTCATTGGCAATATCTGATGATGGCTCGATTTTGCTAAGTGCTGGAAGAGATAAGGTAAGATTTCAACTTCAAATTTCTTATCTAACCTATTAGATTAAGTTTTTAATTATTATTGTCTACATTGATCAATGTACATGATCTATTAGGCTATTATTTGAAAAGATTACTGGTTCTCCAAAATGGAAAGTCTGAAACACCACTTGTTAGGACGTGGTGTTTTTGCTTCCCTTGGAGACTAGTAACATAACTTTGGTAACTAATTAGTCACATATTTTTTCTCACTTAAATGCTTTGTGCTTATTTTAAGTGAATTGATTGTTCTATATTTCTTGTGAAGAAAAAACAATTATTTGCCGCAAGATATTTCCCAGGTTAGGACAACAGCATGAATGAAAATTAAGTAGGAAAATCCCAACTATTAACTAAAGCAATTTCCAATTTATTTTCTTATTTGGCTAGGACACTGGCATGTTGTAAGGGCTGGTTGTATCTTAGCGTTTCAATGTATATTTTGCTATCTTAGTCACCTTGACTTATGATTCATTTTTCTCTTTACTGTGAAATTTGGATAGCTGCTCTGTGTGAATGATACACCATTCCAATATTTCTACTTTGGCAAAAATTTAGGATGTTTAAAATGATTCATATATCTGAACACTTGTTATTACTTATTACATGAAATGTGGTTTTTGTACCTAGGGTTTTAGCTTATGGATCTTTTCATAAAGGGGCTAAAATCCAGCTTTGGCAAGTTGTTGGAATCCGAGTATAGATTCTGCTGCATACTCAAATTAAGTTTTTCTTTGGAGTTTGGACTCAAGGCTGAAATCTGTTTCTATGTACCAGGATGCATGTTTGTTTAATAGGATAGAAAGGTCACTGTAAGCAATTGAATGGAATAATTATAAGTTCGTGCAACTTATAGGAATCCAGTCAGCTACTAGTTTAGACTTTAGATAATAAGGCTGTGGGGGTGATTTCCTTGAGAGTAACTTGTGCTACTTAATAGCTTTTGCAGGGGTTTGTTTCTTTGGTTGGGGAATAATATATTTCTTTCTTGATTTTATGAGGAAAAATTGTTTTCATTTGATTTTGAAAAGATATTATTCATTAAGGTGCCTGCTCATTCATTTTCTCTTTATCTTCTCACTGCATTCTATTTTCAATTATCAATTGGTACCTATTATTCCGGCAGAATACATTTCTTTCTTTTTCACAACAAACATTGTTTTATGTGATGGAAAAGTTGAACTGTTATTGTCTAGCTTTTCTTTCCTTGCTAAATGGCGTTAGGCATCTTATTTGATCCTTAACCTGATTTTTCTTCTAAAATATTGCAATTTAGGTTTGTACTGGTAGTACTATATATATTAAAGATTTTACATTTGCAGTTTTCTATAAGTAGGTGTTTTATGTTTTCCATTTCAGTTTCATTTCCCCTATTTCCTAATAAAAGTTAATTCCAAATCACATAGGTCGTGAACAGATGGGACCTGCAAGATTATAGCTTCAAGATGACAATACCAACATATGAAATGGTGGAAACTGTTTGCATCATTCAATCTGGTGATATTTTTTCTCCTTTTTTGGAAGTAAACAATGGTAAAAATACTAGCTCTTCAGATCCGGTTCATTTTCTAACTGTTGGTGAACGTGGGATTGTGCGTATATGGAGCTGTGAAGGGTATGATTGATCCCTCAAAACTTGGGGTTTGCACTCGTTTTTGTTTTCCATCTTTTACATCCCCTCAAATTTATTAGTTATTCTGTTTTGCAACAGTGCTATTTGTATATATGAACAGCCCTTGAGCGCTGGTGAAGGTGATTCTAGAAGAGGATTCTTATCAGCTGTTTTCTTACCATCAGATTTAGGGTTACTCTGTGCAACTGCTGACCAACAGTTTCTCTTCTATTCCCCTACTAAATCTGCCCAAGGAACACTTCAGTTGCACTTGTACAAAAGACTTGTAGGCTACAACGAAGAAATTCTTGATATGAGGTTCTTAGGTGATGATGAGCAGTACCTTGCTGTGGCTACTAATTTGGAGCAGGTATGCTATAATTTCCAATTCAACTCTAATTGGATTTGATAAACTTTGTTGAACCACCAAATTAGTGTTGAACATCAGCTGCATATGCACCACTATGCATCAGCAATATTTCTGTCCATGCATGTGTATTCATACATATGGGTATGTTTTTTAATTATCAAAGCTCCTAGAGCTAATGAACTACCAGGAACTCCACATTATGCTTTTTAATGATTGGAGCTCTTAGAGTTAGCAAGTTATCTGGAGCTCCATATTCACTTGGAGTAGAAGCTAATAATTACACAGAAAGGAGAGGAGGATTGTGAGCTAATGTGCTTACAGTAGAGCTCCACCTGTAATAGGAACTTACAAATCACATAGAGAGAATGAGGAACATGACAGTTACAAGGAACTCAAGATAGTTTCTATTTTTCTCAGAATTCTGTGGATTTTCCACATTAATCTTGTAGTATCTTACATAAGCATTTGCTTTTGACATATTGGTGCCAATTAGTAGGTTATGTTCTTGTGTGCCCATTACGTTAAATATTTTCCAAGGTTAACCCCATGCACCCAAATATTAGTCCACTGCTAAATTATGTTTTCTTCTGAGCACATTAGGCCTGAACATATTGTTTACTGTGTTCTTATTCATTTATGTGCCCACTCTCATAGTCAGTTCATAAGTCATAGCCATTGATGTATAGCCCTGTGATATAAAATTTTGCATTTTAATCTTCTGAAATTTATTTCATGTTCAAAAATAAGTACGCACACACAATGACAGAGAATTATGGAACGTTAGTTTGTTGTTCATTCTTCATTGTGTATTTTGTTTGTTATGTGCATTCTTCATTGTATACTGTGTTTGTTATGTGCATTGTTTATTGTATACTGTGTTTGTTATGTGCATTCTTCATTGTGTATGCAGGTGCGAGTATATGAAGTTGCATCCATGTCATGCGCTTATGTTCTTGCGGGGCATACAGAAATTGTTGTCTGTATTGACACTTGCATTTCTACTGGGAAGACAATGGTGGTAACAGGAAGCAAGGATAATAGTGTGAGCACTTTACTGTTCTGCTTTATCCCTGTTTTATAGTTACTTTAATAATTTTTTTTTCAGTTTCTCCCAAAGTTTATTTGATAATAATTTACATCATCTACAAACATGGACTTATGCTACCTGTTATGCAGGATTCTATATACCCATGATTTATCATTTTGATGTGGAACCATAGACATTTAAGTATCTTATACTTTTTTATGCATTTGAGGTTGTTGGGTACCTGGGCTGCCTTCAAATATCAGTTGCAGCCGTTGGCCTTTTAACATCTTAACAGGTGTTTATTTGCCTACAAATGGCTTGTAAGTTGCAAATCCATTTTGAGCAGGCCTCTATAAGCTGCAATTGCAACATACTTAAAATGATTTCTTTTTTGTCCTTGCAGTCTGCACATTCATGAACAATGCATTATAATATGAAATATAAAGGTCGGGAATTAGATATAGGAATATAGAATAAGATTTTTTTTTATCTAATGTCAACAATTTATATTTTTTGATCTTGACAAAAATAAATTCTAAACGATCATATACTGTTGTTTCATGATTTTTGGATTTTAAAATTAATAGTTTAAATATTTTATTTCAGCTATTTCTTGATATGTGAGACCAACATTGAATTATTTTAAATGAATATGTTTCTTGAAGATACTAATTAATTAATATAATAGGAATAATTAATAGATAATTATACTTCATTTTCAAAAATGTTTTTTTATTATAATATATAGTCAAGGTTCAATATCTCGAGCCAATAAGCTAGAGTTTTTGTGTTTGATTGGAATGATGTTTTGCTATTGGGTCAATATTTTGATGTATGGTGCTAGTGGCAAATTAGAGGTGGAAGGAGGAAGAAGAAGAAGAGGAAAAAGAAAAAAAAGACAAGTATATAACTTTTTGACATTATTTTATATGGACACAGGGTATAAAAAAGTTAATAACATTATCTAAATTCATCTTTTGCATTGTATCATATTAAAGAGTGTCGAGTGTCAGAATGACACAATAGTCATTGACATGATTAACTCAATTATATAGAAGACATTATTTGTGTCGAGTAGTATCAAGATTTGGTAATTTACTAGGACAATAGGTTTTGATCATGCCATCCTGCATGGTATGAGATTTCAAACGATTGGTACAGTCTTATAGATGCTAATATAAAATTAAAATGTTTGAAAGTGGTATAGCAAATTTTGATATAGATTAAATATTTCAAATTTTAAGATAAAATAATTTTGTTGTGTTGTCAAACAAGCACCATTAGAAATAGCAATTTATCTGCTTGCCACTTGCAACATTTGCATTTGTCTACTTTTTCTGATCACGGGCACTGCTAATTGCAGGACCTTCAAACCACACAATTAATGAAGTAAACATTCTACTAATTAATGAATGCATATTCAACATCCTTCTCTGATAAGCCTTAAGGAAATGCTTGTCAGAAGAATACCAGCTATATTCTTTTTTTAGTTAACTAGTTATCCTTTTTTGTCAATTTTATAGGTGCGATTATGGGATGTTGAGAGCAGAAAATGTGTAGGTATTGGTAAAGGCCACATGGGAGCTGTAGGAGCTGTGGCTTTCTCTAAGAAATTGAAGAATTTTTTTATCAGCGGCAGCAGGTGATTTTTTTAAATAAGAAAATTGAACTACATTTCCTTCACTCTTATGCTACAGAATTTGGTCTTTACCAGAGCTTTGAATTATATTATGTTGCTTTTATTTTTTCTCGTTCTTAAAGAATTCTTGGTTCAACGTTTCTCTTATTTCTTTTCAAAAAATAGTTTTGGATGTTTTTAGACACTACAAAAATTTTGGATTTCATTGTATGATGTTTAAAGTATAAGCTTGGGAAGCCAAGGTGGTTCATTCAAATTAAAGTGTACAGTTTCCCTTTTTTGGAAGAATATGTGCTTCTTACCATGAATGTGGTTGGTAGGTGATTGAAATTGAAAACAAGATTTCAAATTATTGCTGGATGTTGGAGTTTTGAAACCTAGTTGAACCATATGATTTCAATACCATAGTCTGATGAAAATTGGTATGCCTCGCACACTGATAAGCGTGCCTAGATAAATTTGAGCATCACTCTGAAACTCATTGAATTTATTTCCAAAATTAATACCAAATGGATAGTCAATTCAACTAGGAATTTGATGATTTTTATAAAAAATATAAAATTATCTCAACTAAATGGGAGCCTTGGCGCAATGATAAAGTTGTTGCCATATGACATTGAGGTCACAAGTTCGACTCGCAAAAATAGCCTCTTGCAAAATGCAAAGTAAGGTTACGTACAATAGACTTAATGTGGTCCGATCTTTCCTTGGGATATCGGACTGGCAGGAGTTCCCTGCACCAGACTTCAATTCAATGATGCTAAAATCTCTTTTGATAATTCAATGGAGGATGAGCAAGTCTTCACCCTTTAGAATATATATGGCTAACTTGCAAAGAAAGCTATTGATTTTCTCTCTCTTTCTTATTGTGTGTGTGTATACATATCTATGGATGTATCCAATATAATTTAAAGATATATAATTTTGTAGTTGATATTAAATCTATTTAGTTTGATAAGTATTATTGTCATAATGAAAGCATAGTTAAAACTAAATCTTTATTAATAGCTTCAATTCACATTATTTTTATTAAATTTAATTGATTAGACAAATCATCATATAAATGAAAAAAATATTCATCTTGTATTAGGTTGTATGTCCATAGAACTAATCTAAAACCAACCTACCCTTTGGTTCAACCTCTGCATTGTTTTGAATAATCAATGATCTTTGCTTGCATATATGAATAAACAGAGCTTAATTTTTATCACTATCTGCTTGCTCATTGAGTTTAAAAAGGCATTAAAGATTTATTTTATTATCCTAATCAAATTTTTATAATTCTTAACAAGCTGTGTGTCAAATATTTTCGTGTTGACAAGCAATCCAACAAAATATTTTCCTTTAATTTTTTTCTTCATCAAGTACACCAATTTTAGGACTCAATTATAACAACCGCATGACTAATTTCTTCCATTCACTAAATCTGCGTGTCCCAGAAACTGATTTAGAATCTTTGGTTCTCTGAGAACTATTCTTTTCATCTGGTAATATTTTCTTAACAATCTAGTGAAACATTATTTACATATTCTTAATTGTTTTTCTTAGCCAGTTCAAAACTGAAGTTCTATGCTTCCATATGATGATCTTTTCAACATTCTTATGATTATTTCTGATCTTGTTTTAATTCTATTATTTAGTTTGTCTTTAGAATGTAAAATTTATCATTTATTGCATTATGTTATCCAGTAACATAAGCCAACAAATGCAAAATGATTATTTCAGCCATTCTTTTAACCATTCGTAAGAATATTCTGTTATTTTATTTTGTGGTAAGTGAATTTTCTTCACAGTTTTCCTAGTTTGTATACTAAACCAGCTTCCCTCTTAATAGTGATCGGACAATTAAAGTATGGAGTTTTGATGGAATCTCTGAGGATGCTGATCTGGAGATTGCACTAAAATCAAAGGCTGTCATAGCTGCACATGACAAAGATATCAATTCTCTTGCCGTCTCACCAAACGACACCCTAGTTTGCAGTGGTTCTGAGGTGGATAAATGGTTCAAATTTTGGTTATTGATACCTAATGTATCAAAGATTATGCATTTGTTGTTCCTCTAATCACTACATGTTTTTTATTACCTAGGATCACACTGCTTGTATATGGAGGCTTCCTGGCCTAACTTTTGTTGCTGCACTTAAAGGGCATAAGAGGGGAATTTGGTCAGTGGAGTTCTCTCCCGTAGATCAATGTGTGCTGACTTCTTCTGGTGATAGAACAATTAAGATATGGGCTGTTTCTGATGGTTCATGCTTAAAAACATTTGAAGGACATACTTCAAGTGTATTGCGAGCTTCATTTCTTTCACGCGGAACTCAAATTGTTTCATGCGGTAGAAGAAAAATTTAAATATCCCTCTAAATTCTAACAGGGATGTTAGTCTAAACGTTTTCATTTCTAGGTGGGGATGGCTTAGTTAAACTATGGACGATCAAGTCAAATGAGTGCGTTGCAACCTATGACCAGCATGAAGGGAAGGTACTGATCTGCTTTGGTAATTTTTGTGATGATAATAGTTGAATATGGTCAATAGCCTGCAATCTTATTATTATTCTTTGAAATAATCTATACTGTTGTCAGTAGACTGCAAATCAGCAATCATTACATGATTTACCTCTCTTGATCTCGTGATATGCAAAATGAGAATATTATTTTGAATTGACATTCTCATTTATGATTATTTGAGCTGAGAAAAAACATAATAAAATGCATCTAGATGACTATATTGAAATATATGACCATCTATGCCAATTCAACCCAGTTTCTCAAGAGGATAATTTACCACAAGCATGGTGTAGAAACACAATCTTTGAGCAGATTGGATTCAACTTGAGAGTTGAGACCTTTCACACAGCTCTTGCATCTGTGACTGAGGGATGCTGCATGTGTTAAATTAATGCAACTAAGATGGCAAAGGGGTTGTTAATTCTTATCGTTCACTTTTACTCTACAGATTTGGGCATTGGCTGTTGGGAAGAAGACAGAGAAGCTTGCAACTGGAGGCACTGATGCTGTCATAAATTTTTGGCATGACTACACAGCTGTAGATAAGCAGGAAGCCCTCCTCAAAGAGGTAGGTTTCTTCATGACCCGCCACTTTTTTTTCTTTCTCTTGAGGTCTTCAATATTTTCTATTTTTCCTTTGTTTGACTGTCTCCTTTTCTAGTAATGCAATGCCAAAATGAAAATGAGGTCATGTTTGCTATAATTCTAAAAGTTAAAAAGCAATTATTTTGTCTATTCAAGAGTTTCAGTGTAATAGGTTCTGTCAATGAAGCATTTTGGAAACAGTAGAACTTGTCTGTTAATGTAGTTACTGATATTATTTTGTTACTCCCCCATTTTGTTTTTTTTATTTGGAGTCTATTCTTATGTGATTTTATCATGCTCTAATGAGATTCCACAGAGAATAAGCTCGGGCGTGAGTTGTATTATGTCAATGACCTACTAAAAGAAATTACAGAACGTTTCTAATGAAAAATCTCTTAAGAACACATAAAAAGCACAAAGAAATCATTCTCTTGACTTGATAGCAATAGTAACATGAAAATCATGATCAAAACATACTAAACAAATCCCCATCCATGAAAAAGACGGAGAAGATACCTCGTGGAAGAGAAGAGGAAAAGGCTGCTATAGCTATTATTTCTGCTGATTGGTGCCAAATTGCTGTTCTATTTGGTCATTGGGAGCGATTTAGGAGGGCAATAGTCACGTGAACAGGATGGGAAATCAATCAAGTTAGGGTTTTGTTATCTACATAAACTGTTTTGAAAAACTAAACCAGTTTTTCTCAACTTTACCTAACACCTGGCTAATCTGCATAAATTGCCTAACCTGTCTGCCCTTTGAAAGACTTGCCTGAAGGAGACCACTTAATGCATATCAAACTGCTGGGACAGCTGCCTTATAAAACAATGTGACAGTGGAAGTATCTGACCATTCTAAAAGTTGTCATGGTACTTGCTACTCTGGTAAAAGTGAAAACAAATACCTATGTTCCTGTGGTAGTGCTACTAAATCTCAAGTTCTTAATAGCTATATATCAATCCATATAAATTTGATTTACTATCTTTGCAGTTTGCGGATTTAACATACTACACATTACCCTGCTTTACCATTCCATGTGGTCATTTTATCATTTCTTATATCGACATTTAGTGAGTGAGAAATGATTTACCATTGTCAGGGTTTAAAATCTTATGTTGTTTTTGTCAGTTTATTATTGATCTACTATGGCATTTCCATTAATTTAATATGCTTTTGTTCTTGCTTCTGCTATGGGCTTTACTTGATGTAGGAAGAAGCAATTTTGAGAGGCCAAGAACTGGAAAATGCTTTGTCAGATTCTGACTATGCTCGGGCAATTCAACTTGCATTTGAACTTCGCAGACCGCAGAAGCTCTTTGATCTATTTTCACATCTTTGCAGGTTAGGAACAATCATTTTACCTTATTGTGTTCAACGTCCATCCTGGCTTATTTGAGGTGTGATGCAGGAGAAAGGATTCTGAAGACTCAATACACAGAGCTCTTAGTGGTTTTGGGAAGGAAGAAATATGTGTTCTTCTTGAATTTGTACGTGAATGGAATACCAAGCCCAAACTTTGTCATGTTGCACAAGTTGTGCTTAATCAAATTTTTAGAATCTTTCCTCCAACTGAGATTATGGAGGTAATTTCTATCCTAAAAAAAAATCAATAGGCATAAAGCCATAATCCCTAATGCAACGAACTTTTTTAAGTTCATTATGTCCTGCTTGTCCTGCAATCTCCTTTCTCATTTGCAAGTACTTATTCTTTTGTTGCTCTGCATTTCCAAGCATTTATTTGTCAATTTAATTGGAGAAACAAAATTGCATATGGTGTTTGACGCTTTTGCATCTCTGTTAACTAGGCAATTCAAACGATTCATTTATCCGTGAACAAATTATATTAGAAAATCTTCAGTATTGACAATGAATAGCTAGACAAGTAACCTCTGTGTAACTTTGTGCTGGTAATCAGTTGTTTCAGTTTTTTGACATTCGTTATTCTTTTTCCAGGTCAAAGGTGTTAGTGAACTCCTTGAGGGTCTCATACCTTATTCCCAAAGGCATTTTAGCAGGATTGACAGGTTAGTTAGGAGCACCTTCTTGTTGGACTACATTTTAACGAGGATGTCCGTGCTAGATCCTGAAGCTACAATTTTGCCAAACGATGATGACCAACAAACTTTGGCACTAGAGAACGGCAAGCTTGATCAACACGATGATCAGTTAGGCTCCGAATTATGTGAGAGTGATGCCAGATTCGATTCACTGATGCATACACAGGAGGAAATAGCAGTCTCAAAGAAAAGGAAATCTAGTAAATCAAAGAAGGGATCTGTTAAAAAAGCCAAGTTTTTGTTGACCAAATGCGAAGAAGCGGCTCAGGTCTTGTAGAGCGGATCAATGCTATTTGTAGCAGCAAAGGATATCAGTTTTTCAGACAAATGTTTTTAACTCCGATTGTGAAAGGGGAGGAAATGGTAGATTCGGTGAACAAATCAAGTTGCGAAGCACATGAACATATTTGCCAATGCAAAGGAGGCTTAAGTGAATGCTGGTTCCGTCGCATTACTTTCCTTGTCTCACTAACACCAAGCCCTATTATCTAATAGCAATTTTGTAGTGTTTTTCGTTTTTCTAGTTGTAATAGTATTGTACACCAAACTCTTGTATTCTAGTTTTCCATTATTTATTATTTTGGCACTCATTTATATTCTTCGATAAACTTTAGAGTGCCAAAGGATTGTGATGCGGAGATGTCTCATGTACAACTAATTACATCATGAAGGTTTAGAGTACGCATTCATCAACTGAGCAAACAGTCATGAACTCTTTAATTTTATCTTGGATTATGGTGTGACGGTAAAAATTGAAATGGATTATGGTGCAACAGTATAAGGTGAAATTTTAAGAGAGTTCAAATCTCATCTAGAATATATTATATTTGAAGAGTGAAATGTTTATGATTTTGAAAAATTTATGATAAAATCCATCTGTACTTCTTGATTTACATTGATGGCTGATGAAAATTTTCTGTGAAACTGAACCGATATACTTGGGTTACCAAAAAAATAAATAAACTCTTTAATTTTTTTCAAGTAGAAAACTCTTAGCTAAGGTTTAGTCGAGGTGTTTTTGGCAGATTGTTAGATTGTAAGTGCCGAATCACGCTCCCAATTGAAGCCGAAGTGTCTGTCATTGTAACATAGAAACATATTGAGTTTATCAATGCCAATGAACATCTCTATAATTCAAAATTATACTTCTAACAAAAATATGGAGTCCACCATAGATATTATTGGAGCAAGGCTGATAATGATGATACCATAGGTAATTCGCACATTTCCAACCAGATTCCCAGAGAAAAATAAGGGGCACAAAGAGATCCAACTTGCTCACTTATTTAGTTCAATAAGAAAAATAAAATCATTGAATTTTTACAGTGCAACTTCGTAACCATTAGGCAACAATGCCATGATAAATTGCTTACCTCAGTTCAACAATATAAGAACAGAAATCAATACTATTATCCAACTGAAACATCTGACAATCAAGTAAAAGTACAAAACCAAAAATACTAAAATCATACAAAAAATAAGCTTTTTTCTTTTAAATCTTTTTGTATGGAAATACAGTGGCCATCCAAAGGATTTCACAACACTTTCACATATCTAGGAGCTCATGCTTGAAGATGGATCCATCATCTCATCTGAATCGTCGCTCATGAACTATCGAGCTCTAAATCACTTGGCACCCTCCAAAGGTCATGTTTTTAGCTGTTTCTAAGCAGTTCATAAACTAACATCTGATTTCATATGATCCAGCTTTGGTGATGTAACGAACCCATTCAACTGTGTTATAACCACTTTTCTCCCATACCTGCAAAAACAGACATGCTAATAATTAGAAAAAGAAATAATTAGAGTGTAAAAATTATGGGATTGAAATATTTCAAAGATGTACCTTCAGAAAGCGGACCCGCAGACCTGATGCAGTGAACATTGGTACCTAAGAATAAAGGATAAACACACATGAATACACGATACACATTTATATGAAACAAAAGACAAATGATAGTGTCAGAAGCTGGACAAAATAAATCTATAGAGCCTCTCTATAGTCCTGTAGAGACTTCATCCATAGCCATTCATCCTAATGTTGGGGATTCCAACCTTCCATATATAATACCTTGATTTGATGGAATCCACATCATGAATGGTTGTCATACAAGGAGGGGGTTGAGAGCAAAACATTGAAGCACGAATGGTTATAGATAAAAATTCTAGAGGGGTTCTATAGAATTTTTTTTCCGTAGAAACCTAGGACCAAATAAATGCATATTTTAATGCTCATCTGGTCATACATTTGTAGCGGCGAGTGTCTAGAACCAAAAACAGAAAAATACACTAGACCAAACCACAAATGCAAAGTGAAAAGAATGGCTTATCAGTTAACTGCGATTTTGGTTACACAAATAGTTGAAAATTTTGGTTTTGTTTGTGGGACAGCAATAAACTAACTAAATCAAAGTAATTAGGTTATGTATACAAATATTTTGAGAAGTTGCAAATGTATATTATAATGTCTCTATTCCCTGTTTTAGGTATGGAATGAACAAAGATGACAGTAATTGCAGATGGAAAAAAAAATCAGGAATGATAAAAAAATGAGGTTGAAGAACCTGGAATTCCATTTGAATAGGTGGTCGTGTCCATGATTTCTTTTCAACCATTGTTGAAATTAACTCAACCTCCGCACTCATAGTTGACTCAGTTTGTCCAGGAAATTTCTTGATCCTGCAAGTTCAACATTATACTGAATGGTTAGCAATGCAGAATCTCAACTGATTATATTCAAGCAATGATAAGGAGATGCATAATTAAGTACACAGGCTGATGGAATTGGTTGAATAACATGGTCAGGTCCTAACCAAAGTAATTGTTTATTGTCTCACAACCTCCAGCTACTCTGGAGTTAGGAGCAGCTAATTTTGGTAGAAAGACCACAGTTATAAGTGATAATTAGATTTCACCACAAACTATTATGACATATATAACTAAGGTCTTAATGATTCTTGAGTTGAAGTTAAACAAAACCTAAAATTTGAACTTTGATTACATTTGTTTAGGCTCGGATCAAAAACTGCTAGCAGAGGAAGCAAATCTGTTGAGCTCAGATGGTCCAAAGTTAATTTACAATCATGTATATCTAAGGTTAGATCTTTCCTTTTCCATGTGATTAGATTATTTTTGTTGCTGATTCAGAATGTGTTGAGATGTCTGACTAGTGGTGGTTAGCAGAAGCAACTGACAATGAATTTCAGTGGATTCAATTCAAGATTGGAATACTTTGATTAAGGTCAGATCCATATCTTTCTTCATCTAAAGGTTATTGAATTGGGTGGGCAATCATGTGTTAAGAAAGATTTCCAATCTGTGAGGTCAGCTATGATTAGTGTGCATTGTGTTCAGGCTTTGATCAGATTTGCTGTTTAAGAGCTATTGTTTATGTGCTGCAATTCTGTCCCCTCCCTTTTGTGAAATTTAAATTCTTGAGGATTTTGGTCCTGGTTGAGTTTCATTGTTGTCTGTTATCTTGTTTAACTCATGGATTGTGTTCCCTGTGATGGAGAATTAGTCATTAGATGTTTGTCTATGGATCAAATTTGTGGGTAGATTTTCTTTCTGGATTATTAGTGTATGGTTATTCAATCTGGTTCATTGATGATTTGTTTTGGGATTGATGTAATCCTATTTGTGGATTTGTTTGGCGACTGATGCAATCCCAGTGTTGTTTGGCATAAGTTGTGTTAGAGTTTTTGAGTGTTGTTGATGTTCTTATGACCTTGTCCAGTAACTGCAGTTGGAAATGTTTATTGATTGTATTTCTGGGAGTAGTATTTGACCCATATGTTTGAACAGTTTTGAGTTAGGATCCAATCCTTCAGGCATTCAACTATATAATATGACTAAACAATTGCACGTTTTAAATACAGAGCAATAGCAGTTTAAATGGTTTTCATACCTGAAAGACCAATATGATAGTAGTTTAAAGAATGGTACAAGTTAGTAATTTTGAATCTGCTTTCAGACAAAAGAGCTACGGCCAGGTATTGGTCATTTGGTTCTTAGTGGATTGCAGGCAATCCTTTTTGTATTAATATTGGTAAAGAATAAATCCTCATACTTTTTCTGCACAGATAAAATGTCACAATACCTGAATTTTTAGTTGTCTGTCCAATGAAGACTTGGTTAGCCACGATAAAATAAAATTCATTTAGATATAGATGAGGATATAGTAGGGGATCGAGTCCAATAGTGTAGAAGAATCCATATACCCGACCCCACTTAGTGGGCTAAAGACTTGGTCGTTGTTATTGTCTGTCCAAAATTTGTCTGATTGAATGTTTAGTTTTTATAAGATGCCATTTGCACGTGGTACATCCGATTATAGGCAAATACAAAATATCTTGAAAACAAAGTGATCACGATAAAACTAAATTGAAGGAGTATATGAAAACTTACTTCCACACTAAACAATCTATAGAAGCATTGTACTTGGCTCGACCAGATGTCACTTGGAAACTTGTTTTTGCAGTTTGCTTAGGAACAGGAACTTTCACCACAACACCAAGAGCAAACATTTTGGCACCAAATACACTTTTAACCTGGATTATGGTAAAGCATATTAAAAATTGAAGTTCATATGTGTAAACCTTCAATGGAAACTAACCTTGACGTTTACTTCCATTCTTGTTCTGCCCAATTCCTTGATTGTTGGTAGTACTCGAAATGGAAGATTTACACCCTCGGTTATACGATACCTAAAGGTTATTGAGAACATCCTTTATCAGTGACCTCTACAATTCCATGCTACATTACCAAAATGTACTAGCAAATATACTCTGCAACAATGTCATCCAAATAATGAACATACACATTCTCCTTTAAAATATTTTTTTTGGATGAGATTCTACAAAATTAAATCGATATCTACCAGAAAAGATCAATATAAAAAAAATGCAACATCAACTGATTACTATCATTTGTATCATGGGTGTCATAGAGACTGCTCCAAACTTTACACAACAATCACAATAAAATTGAAAGAATAAAAGAATAGAAAATTGCAAATTCATTTGTCACTCTTCATGTGTATGACACAAACTGCAAATGCAAGATTTCGTGGGTCATATATATATATAATGACACCCCCATGTCGTTCCTTTTTTATTAGCTCTATTCAATTTTTGTTGATAAGTATAAGCATTGCAGCTCATTGACTATTATTGGCAGATGAGTGAATATTAAACCCTCAAATCTACAAGACCAAAATATCATCCAGGAAACACAAAAGGCAAACATATCTTAATAGAAAAAAGAAAAGCAGAAAGATTACTTCATCAATTCAAATTCACCATCAGGAGGAACAAAACTGACAGTCTTTTCTGAGTTGAACCTCGTCAAATTTACACATTGATGAAAAGTGACATCATCTAGTTCAATGGTCTTTCCACTGAAAAAAAAGGAAATGAAATCTTGTCAAATTTCACAAATAACACAATCTAAGTAACAGTAAAGTAGGATAGTAAACTAATGCAGAAAACATGTCAAGGTGATTTGATGCAAAAAAGCTGCACGTCATAGGCAAACACTACAATGAGCTTTCAATAAATATGTATTCCAAGGCACATTAATATTTTTATTTATTCATTATTTTTTATTTATTAATCTAGGTATCTAGCTCTTCGAACCGACTAATTCTGGAGGTGACCAGTTCGGCCCTACAAAAGTTTCCCACCGGCCACCAAGATAAATTGAGAAGCGCGAACGGCGCATCGCTCCACAGCCAACATTCCAAGGTTGTTTTCCCATTGGAGAAAATTAATCTACAGTGCACCGCAATTAGAAATCGACCCATGGATGCCTGGTTAACTACGGAAACACTTTGCCGTTACACCGTAGCCCCGGGAGCATCATCACATTAATATTACTCAATAAGATGATTGCATCATCATGAATAATAAGAATGTAACTTGTACATGGTTGCTACTCATAAATCATTCTACATCACATATAAATATAATCATTGGAAATTCAACCATGCATAAAAGCTCTGAAACAACTTGTTTGCATGCCTAAGCATCCATCAAAATGTTTGTTTCCATTTGATGTCGAAGAGACTGTTGACAATGTTTGTGGCCAAACACAAGGACAGTTGTTTCCTTAATTCATCCCTCCTTTCAAACTGTTTCCTTTTGCATATAAAGTGTATTGAACACGAGCAGAATGAGAAAAGATAGCAAATGGACAAGGCTGCCTTTCATTTCACAGAGATACCATTTAATTAGGCAAATGAGCCAAAAACTCAACTGAGTAGCTCCTTAACAAACAGAAAATATAGGGGCTGCCTTGTGTATTATTTCCTATCCCCTTTCCTGTTTACCAAAGTTGTTCCTGGGGCCAATATACGTGGGGATTTAGGAGTGTAATCCCAAAATGTTTTCAGATCTCAGAGAAGTTTAGGACCTATGGAATGAAAATGAGATGTTAGGTAAACTTATATTTATTCAATACAATGCTTTTGCTAGGTATTTTTCTGATGCAGGTGGGGAGTTGGATTCCAAAATCTACTTTCATGAGGTGTCTTCAAATTACTATGAAATTAATGTAAACTTTACAAATATGTACATACATAATTAAATTTTAGTATTTAAAATGGCGGTGATCCTGCATAATTCCAAAAAGATATGCAAACTACTCCCTACTTTTGGGAAGCGCAAGCAGATTTAAGGAATAAATCTAAAAGAAAATTTTAATTTCGATAGGTATTAATATTAAATTAAATTAATTTTATTAGTTAAATAAAATATTTTCATTTATAATTTTTATTATATTCATAATATCTTGCATTTTTATTTTTAAAATAATTTGAACTTTTATATTTTTATTATCATAGTACAGGATTAATATATTAATTTCGTCATATTTTATCATGTTTAGCGTTTTGTAATTTTACACAATTCAGTAACTTTACAATGAAATTCAACTACATTTTCAATATTAAAAAAAGTAATATTACTTCTATGAAATTAATACATTATTAAAACAAGATATTAACAATTGAGTAATCCTTAATGGTGAAAATATGTTAAGATGTAAATACCTTTTTTTACATTATTTAACACCATATGAACAGTTGCACAGTATTGATTTGCAAAGCAATTTTTTAAAAAAATTAAAAGGTTCTCAAGGAATTCATTATTCTGACAGATTTACCTTTTAATAGGTCTGGATTTGATCTGTGATTCCTTTTCAAGACCAATCTTATCATTTAAGCCTAATTTTAGGTCAGGCATCCCAGAAAGAAAGCATTTCATCAGAATCTTTCCAGTCACATCACAACGTAGAACACTGCCTGTAAAGTATAATAAGCCAAAACCAAGAGATTATTGAGAGAATTTTACTTCTTTAGACTAATATATAAATACAAACCTTTGGAGGACATAAGAAGATTAACACTTTCAACGATGTCCAGGAATACCTGATGCATATTAGTGTTAATACTAAAATTTCTAATACTAAGATGTGATTGTGAAAAGATCTGGTAATGTCACCTCATTTTTCTTGTATACAAGACCCTCACGTCTCCAACCAACAGCACCTGTAACTTGTAAAGTTGCATTGGGGACAGGCTTATCTGAGTGCTGATTTTACATAAAGAAAAAAAATGGTCAAGAAATAAAAAGATTCTGGTAATTCAAGAAAAGCAATACAAATGTGAAACAAGATGGATGGTATAAAATACTGAGCTGGGTGGTACAACCAAAATGTCTCTTTTTGTTCCCCAACTGAAACCCGGAACAAGACAGGATAAACAAAATTGTGCCTGTGCCATGTAGGGCATGCCAATACTAATCACAGTTCCAGTCGGCATGGAAGGAGAAAGAGAATCAGCTCGAAATTGCTCGCATGATGCTCAGAATAATTTTGTTGGTCATAGGGGGGGGGGGGGGGGAGAGAAAGAATGGCTATAAATTGGGATGAAATTGTGAATGAAATGCATACTAGCAACAGTGAAGAATTGAGGAAGCAGATGGCAGAGGAAGTGCTCAGCGAAACTACAGAGGACGAAGGAGAGAGGCAAGGTTGTCGAAGGGGGTTTCACCTCATAAGGATCTCTCCAGTCATGCAATTTTGTGGCTGTGAGCCAAAATTAGTTGGAATTGCAATTGATGCCACGGAGGAGAAGTTGAGTTCATGTTTTTCCCCCTGTGCTCCACTAATTTTAATTAGCATTTAATGCATATTTCAATTAACCCTTGAGTTTTAAATAAATGTCATTTAACCCCCAATTAAAGGGATAAATTTCATTTGAACACTTGTTGTAGGTAAATTACATTTACCTATCAATTTTAAGGTAAATTTCATTTAACCATTAATTTTAGAGGAAATTCCATTTAATCACTGATTTTATGGTACATTCCATTTTAACCCCTGATTCTATCAAAATTTCATTTTAACCCTTGAGTTTTTTGTGGAAGATTCAACTATGGATTTTAAGATTTTATCAAAATTAAGATTCAACTAGTTGAGTGTAATTAACACAATTAATTGATTAACTAATTTTGTTGAAGAGGCACTCACAATTTCACAAATTCCTAAATCGCAAAATTGCGACTTGGGAATAGATATAGAATATATGTTTAGATTATGTAACACATGCTATATGTTTATATTATATAATATATAAGGGATATATGCTATGATATATTATATAACATTACTATAGGTATATATAAATATATTCTTTAATAATTGAATAATTTTATATAAATATTCTACTAGTGTGTTTATGTAGCATGGAAGACGTGGTAGTTATATTAGTGTATTTACTTGGCGTGAATAATGTTTTTTAAATACTCTTAACCTTTTTAATGATGCATAGGTTGACAAATGACACTAAAATTGCAGCCTTATAATCCAACTTAAATTTCTTTAACAGTGTTTACATTGTGGTATGATTGGATGTGATAGTGAGGTCACACATCTCAAGCAAAATCTGTGAATACTCAAATGTTTCAAAGTGTCCAAAAGTCTCTGGAGAAATCCATCGGACAATGGAGGAATTTATGCATAAAAAAAGCAAATACAAACAGCAATAACAATATGAAGATTTAGGAACTTATGCATAAAAAAATCAATCAAATACAAACAATAATAACAATATGAAGATTTTAATAGAACTTCTGAATAACTCATTGACAATGAATTTGAAAGTCATGGCAAATATCTCAAAATTTCTATCCATTTTTGTGCTCCGCATGCTGAACATAAGCATGTGCAGCAAATGCAATACAGCTGTTTACAACTAATGTTAATGGAAGTGGCTCAACTGGTGCTAGTGGGGGTAGTTCAACAGTTACACCAACATTGAGGAGTGCAAGTGTTAGTGTTACCTCATCACAAAGTGGTGTTGGTCATTTCTTTCATTTCATGGGAGTAAAGCATGTAATTGATATTATTGATATTAATCCATGGCCTTTCCAAACTAGGTTAGCAAGCAAACTAGGATCCTGAAGCCTACAGAAAAGGAGAATTTTAAATCATTGTCAAATTGTTGATTTATACCTAGACGAACAAGAGGAGGAGATCAAGACATAGATCCCACTATGCAAGAAGCAATAAAACCTATCCGGGGATACATTGATATGCAATGGTTGGACACGATCTAAAAGAATGAGCATTATTAACTTTCTACTATATTGATTGCTTGAGAGATAGGCTATAGAACATATAGTGCAACAATAGTGCCAAAATAAGTATAAATAGAAAGCTATTGGAGTAAAACCATTCAACATTGTTTTAGACACGATGGACAACACATTGTATTGATTTAATAATGGTGCACATCAGGAAAATCGATTTAGTAATGAAGGTAGTAAAAAGGAGCAATTTTTAATAATATTTCTTCATAATCATCATTAGGCTTATGAAATAATGAAGAAATTTATTGATGGGGAGATTCTATAACTAAGGGAAAAAACAACAAGGTTTGCAACTCACTTCCTCTTGTTAAAGCCATTGTCCTAGAAAAATCAAATTGAATATTATGCTCACTTTTGTGCATTGGGAAGCCTCTTGGTAATCTAGTACTATTGAGTATAGAAAGAAGGAAAAAATATTATATCTGCTACATTGTATAACTACTTTATAAATATTCTTATGACAATAGAGCCTTCAAACGTTGTTTTGTGCAAAGTCAACATGGACAAAAACCCACAAATGAGTAACAATAATCACTTAATTCATAAAGCAATAGAGAAAAATCAAGACACGTTCACATTCGCTAATCAAATATCAACACTATATTGATATAATCACTAGAAGATAGGACAATCAAATGAGAAAAAATGTTCATTTAACATGTACATATTTTTTTAATAATAAACAATTTTAATATAAATCATTGATAATAATATATGCTTGATTATTTTATGTTATTATTTTAATCTATCATATCAAATGATGATCTCTTAATGACCGTTAGAAGCGAAATATCAAGGTTGTAGCTAAATAGAGAATTAACTTTAAAAAAAATTGAGAGACATATACAACTCTATGGATGGTTTTTTGCAGTATCATGTATATATAAATTGAATGTCGATAAATATAAAATAATTTATTATTAGTCATTATCAACACACACAATTCTATTTTAATTTTATTCACTCATTAATTTTATAGTTAAGTTATGGTTTACAATATGAAGGATCGACCCTCAATCTAATTATAATATAGATTCTCTCACAGATGAGGTCTTCAAGTGGTTGTAAAAGAAATTGGTTATCTTTCTCCCTTATTCATATAAAAGTGTGAAATTGCTTCTCTTATAGTCACTTGTAAAAGTTTAATTATAGTTTGCGTTTTCACTTAAGGGTAATAACAAAAGAGAAAAAAAGAAGAGTCCAATGACGTAGAACTATTTAATATTGGATTCGTCTAGAATGAAAATGATTTAATGATAGACTGGTAAAGTCTTTTTGAGCTCAAGAATCCATTACTCGATGAAGTAGGAGATTTCATTCCTTACCCAAAAAATTGAGAAAATGCAAGCTAAATGAGCTCAAACATTTCCACCCATCACACAACCAAATGCCACAAACAAAGGAAAAGGCATGGTTCTTGCAATTTCATTAATAAAGAGAAAGAGAAATCTTTCAAATCTATTTGCTAACAAGAAAAAGGGCCAATTGATAATTGGTCACAATACACTTGTTGCAATCGTAAGCAAGAACATGATAAGAGTGACGAAACGTCATCACTTTCTAATGTTGTAATCCAACGAAAAGTTAAAATGATGACAGTGATGTCAGCAACGATGCAACAATTGATGGAAGTGATTACAACGGAGATGCACTAGGTGGTGGTGAAATTTATATTCCCTCAACTTCAAAACCTGAGCCATGTATACATGAGTCAGGTTACACACATGCAATCTAAGATGATTATCATAGAGCTAAAGTTATCAAGAGTTGATATCAATGATAATATAAAGGTTACAAACAAAAATGAAGCTTACGATTATCAAGATATGTGGAGAGTTTAGATGAGATTGATTCAAGATCAATGTTCATCGTACTCTCAGTCTTCTTATTATAGCTTTGATGCATTATATAATATCTATCACGCTTGAGCTAAGAAGATGTGTATCCTTACTATGTGGTTGTACCCATTTTGATTCTAGTGTTACCATACATTTCAACAAAAAGTGGAATCCGCCACCCTAGAGGTCTCACACGGTCGGCCCCACGACCATCTGTGAGGAGATAAATTGAGAAGCTGCAATTGGCCACGACGAAGAAGGGCATTGTCTCGGTTTCGCCGAGATTCGACTCTTGCCCACTTCAGCAACTCTACTCTGTCGTAACCAACTCAACTATGTTCCAGGGGCTAGTGTTACCAATACAAGTCCTAACTCCTAATGGTAAATCAAGACATATTGATAGACATGTAGAGAAATCAATATTAGTACCGCATATCCTATTAATAGGCATGTGGAGAAATCAATATTAGTACCGCATATCCTATTAATAGGCATGTGGAGAAATCAATATTAGTACCACACATGCTATTGATGGGTACATTGATGGACATGTAGAGAAATTAATACTAGTACCACAGATCCTATTGATGGGAATGTGGAGACATAATATTAGTACCACTTACCCTAGGATAATTATATAATTGAAGTCTTAAAAAATGTGAGGTTAATGATGCAGGAGGATCTGAAGTGGTCGTGCCGTTTATTTCTCTTTTCTCTATTTCCTGGTATTCTTTCGAATCAATAAATTTTAAAAGATTATTTCTGGTCGTTCATAGTGGAACTAAAGGAATCAATACCGCCCACAGGATAATTGTTATTCTACCCGACATCAGTTAGTATCAAAGTGACTAGATCCCATGGATGATCGTCGTGGTGGTGATCAAGGTCGTGATAGGCATGTTCTAGCTGAGGAAGCCTTGCACCGTGATCATAGCACCCAAGATGAAATACTTGAAGATCTATAGAGACAAGTCGCAAAGTTATCCCAGCGTCTAGTGGCGCGAGATCTTAAAGGTCATAAATTCCTTATCTTAA
Source organism: Curcuma longa (assembly GCF_044706935.1). Classification (NCBI taxonomy): domain Eukaryota; kingdom Viridiplantae; phylum Streptophyta; class Magnoliopsida; order Zingiberales; family Zingiberaceae; genus Curcuma; species Curcuma longa. The sequence continues at coordinate 1,065 of NW_027430699.1, read as the reverse complement.
TTCGGGTTCCACTTTTGCAAAACTCTATCACAATCGCAAGAACCGTGGTCAAGATGAACTGTATGCAAATATCAGATTTCCAATTGAACTTTCTAAGTTTTCTGATACGTTGCGGACTGAGGAATTCTTTGATTGGTTTGATGAGGTGGAAGAAATTTTTTATTATAAGGAAGATATGGACAACAAGATCGAAATAGTCGGTGATCCAGTTTATGACAATGATAAGATCGATGAAGTTGGTGACGACATGTTGCAAGTTTCGAACATTGAGAATTCCCCCGATGGAGACACTGTTGGCAGAAAAGAGCTTCCATGTTTGAGTTCTGTTCAAAAAAATGATGAGAAGTCTGCCTTTTGGATAAATGTACACAATGCAATAATCCTGCAGTGCTTGCATGAGTCAAACCGCCTCCAAGAAATATTTGCTAGGAGCACCACTAATAGAAACATGATACTTTCAATTGACTCCGATTTATCAATAGAAGTGCAATAGCTGCTAGCAGATTTTACCGAGTTGATGTCAGAGGATGTTCCTCTTGGGCTACCACTTAACACTACTCTAAACTCGAGAACGAGTTCTTTTCAACCCGGGAGGGGGGGTGGGGGGGGGGGGGGGGGGGGGGGGGGGGGGTGACTAATACAGGAGGATCCGAAGATTTTATCTTTTTTTAGTTATTTTTATCTTTTACATTTTAGATTTTAAGTCCGTTTATAATTTTTAGGATTTTGAGTCCATTAAGATTTTTTTCTTTCTGTTAGGATTTATTTCCCTTTCTGTTAAGATTTTCCTTTCATTGCATTTTATGATTTTGGATATATTTAAACAATTATTTAGTTAATGTTAAAGGAGTTTTTTTGGATGAATAATATTTTCAGTCGTGTCATTTATTTTCTTTTTCCCTATTTCCTTATATTCTTCCGAATCAATAGGTTTTAAAAGATTGTTTCCAATGATACCGGCGTAGAAGAAATTTTAGTCATATTTTCTATTTTATCGAGTTAGGGTTTTAGGGGTATTTTCGTCTTTCATAGGGTTAGGCTTTGAGTCTGTTTAAAATATTTGTT
>NW_027430698.1:0-7818 GCF_044706935.1 Curcuma longa | reverse complement strand
GAGATTCTGTTAGAATTCTGTTAAGAATTCTGTTAGCAATTCTGTTGGAATTCGATTAGAATTTTGTTAGAATTCCATTAAAAATTCTGTTAAGAATTCAATTAATAGAATTCGGATTAATTCTAAGTAGAATTATGTTAATTTTGTTATCCAACAAAATTATATTAATTTTGTTATGCAACAAAATTTAGTAAAGAAATTTTGTTATCCAACAAAATTATATAAATTTTATTATACAACAAAATTATATTAATTCGGTTATTTTTTCCCTAAAATTTCTATGATGGCAAAGCTATAAAAGGGGAGGATAGGGAGAGGGAAAAATAACAATTAGATCTTCTTCTTGGCTTGCTAGGGCCGGTGGCACACATAAGATCTCCTTTTGTTTGCTAGGGCCGGCGCCACTTACTCTCTACTCCTCTCCCTTTGTTTGCTTAGGCATCCCATCTCTTTTCCCTTGCTAGGGCTGGCACACAAGGATCACTTACTTGTTAGGGCCGCCAGCCAAGCCAAAAAGGGAGAAAGAAGAGAAGAAAGAGGGAGAGGAAAAGGAAGAAGAAGAAGCCTTGGTTCCCTATTCTTGCCATCGGATAAGAAGAGAGGAAAAGAAAGAATTTGGGTGGAGTTATCTTGAAAGATCGTTGCCCACACAACGTTCAAGAAGAGGAGAGGACTATAGTAGAAGACCAAGGTCTTCGAGTAAAGTACAACCATCTACACAATCTACAAAGAAGAAAAGTACAACTATTTATTCCGCTGCATAGTTATTTTTATTTTTTCTTTGTATGAATCCTGAATACTAACACAAGAGTCTATGATCATATGCTTCGATCAAGGTGTGTTTTGATTCCTCAAAAACTTGCTTGATAAATCAAACACATGTCCGATTGAAGAAGAAGGTTGCTTGGAAAGGTTCTGTCTCCGAAAATTTTTTGTATGACAAGAATTGAACGGAACAGGATTCTAGTTTCCAACAGAAATGTCATGGTAAAAGTATCAAGACACTACAATCTGATCATGGTGGAGAGTACCTCTTAGGGTACACCCCAACAGAATGATGTGACAGAACGAAGAAATAAGACTCTTATAAAAATGGTTAGATCAATGATGAGTTATTCAGAATTACCGAATTCATTTTGGAGATATGCGCTGGAAACGACGACATACATTCTAAACTTAGTACCTTCTAAGTCAGTACCTTCTACTCCCACAGAATTATGGACTGAGCATAAGCCTAGTTTGAAACACATTCAAATTTGGGATAGTCCAGCACATGTGCTGAAGGGAGATGCTGATAAATTGAAATCACGTACGGAAGTTTGCTTGTTTGTGGGTTATCCTAGAGGAACAAAGGGTGGTTTATTTTATAATCCTAAAGATCAGAAGGTCATTGTTAGCACAAATGCCCGATTTTTAGAAGAGGACTATGTAATGAACCACAAGTCCATGAGTAAAATTGTTCTAGAGGAAATAAGAGGGGACACTTCTACTTTAGTACCAACGGTACAAGATACGATACCACAAGTAACTGCATCACGTGTCACAAATGATGCACAATTACAGGTAGTGCCTCGTCGTAGTGGGAGGGTTGTTAGACAACCTGATAGATTCATATTTTTGGGAGAGTCTTCGGACTTGATCCCTGGTGAACATGAAGCTGATCCCTGGACATATGATGAAGCACTCCAAGATAAAGATGCAGCATCTTGGCAAAGTGCAATGAACTCTGAAATAGAATCTATGGATTCTAATCAAGTCTGGGAGCTTGTAGAACCACCAAATGGTGTAAAAGCCATTGGATGTAAATGGGTCTACAAAAGGAAAAGAGGAATAGACGGGAAGGTGGAAACCTTTAAAGCAAGGCTTGTTGCAAAGGGGTATACTCAGAAAGAAGGAATCGATTATGAGGAAACTTTTTTGCCGGTAGCCATGCTTAAGTCTATCCGGATTCTTTTATCTATTGCTGCTCATATGGATTATGAGGTTTGGCAAATGGATGTCAAGACAGCTTTCCTTAACGGAAGTCTTGAAGAAAATATCTATATGAAGCAACCAGAGGGATTCATTGCAAAGGGCAAAGAGCATCTTGTATGTAAGCTTAATCGGTCCATTTATGGACTGAAACAAGCTTCAAGATCTTAGAACATCCAGTTTGATGAAGTAATCCAGTCTTATGGATTTATTCAATGTCCGGATGAGTCTTGTGTATCGGCATGTAGTACCTTTATCTAAAGAGATGTGTTCTAAGACGTCAAAGGAGATAGAGGAAATGAAGGCAGTTCCTTATGCTTCGGCCGTAGGAAGTCTAATGTATGTGATGCTATATACGAGACTATATATCTATTTTGTCGTAGGCATGGTTAGTAGATATCAAAGTAACGCAGGACAGGGACATTGGACTGCAGTAAATCATATATTAAAGTACCTGAAAAGGACTATAGATTATATGTTGGTTTACCAAGCAAATGATTTGCTTCCTGTGGGTTACACAGATTCTGATTTCCAATCAGATAGGGACAATAGTAAATCAACCTCAAGGTATGTGTTTACTTTAGGAGGTGGAGCCATAACATGGAGGAGTGTCACTACAAGAGATCATAAAAATAGCGACGAATTATTAGCAACGATTTTCATTTTCGTCGCTAATATAAGTATTAGCGACGAAATATCAAATTTCATCGCTAACTTTAGTTTTTGCGACGAAATATTAATTTCGTCGCTAACCGTTAGCGACAAAATATCAAATTTCATCGCTAACTTTAGTTTTTGCGATGAAATATTAATTTCGTCGCTAACCGTTAGCGACGAAATTTGATATTTCGTCGCTAACTTCAGTTTTTGCGATGAAATATTAATTTTGTCGCTAATGTGTAGCGACGAAATATTAATTTCGTCGTTAATATTCGCCTAAATCCTAATCCCGCTTCCGTTAATCCCGCTTCCGTTCGATTTTTTACGACGAAATAATTGTTTCGTCGCTAAAAATTAACGACAAAACTTAATAATTCGTCGCTAATAAATTTTTACGGTGAATTATTAACTTTCATCGCTAACCATTAGCGATGATACTTATTAAATTCGTCGCTAATAAACAGGTTTAGCGACGAAAGGTTATAATTCGTCGCTAACCTTCGCTAAAAACCCCACCCGACCCCCATTTTCCTCTGCGGCCTTCCTCGAGCGCGCCACAGCTCCTCCGCCGCCTGCACTGCTCCCTCTTCACCCCCTCCGTTGCGGCCTTCCTCGAGCGCGCCACAGCTCCTCCGCCTCCTGCACTGCTCCCTCTTCACCCCCTCCGCTGCGGCCTTCCTCGAGCGCGCCGCTGCTGCCCGCGAGATCGCCCTCCTCAACCCGCTCTGGATCCACTCTCGCACCTCCCGCAAACCCTTCTACGCCATCCTCCACCGCATCGACGTCGGCATCGTGTTGGACCTCAAGCCTGCCCGCGCCGAGGACCCCGCCCTCTCCATTACCGGAGCCGTCCAGTCCCAGAAGCTTGCCGTCCGAGCCATCTCCCGCCTCCAGGCTCTCCCCAGCTGAGTTGACAGGACTACCAGTTGAGGAGGCCATGGGTAAATTGCTAGTTCAAGACCTTGTCTTTGAGGAGTCGACATATGTTGTTGACAAGCTTGTCTATCGAGCCCTAAAAGTAAAATGCGAATATTGCAGTGGTTTGACTTGTATTTTTTGTCCAGAGACATCTTAGAGCTTCAAGAGACCATAAGAATAAAAGAAGCTGAAGGCGAAGCTTATATTTCTGAAATAGAGGACATGCAATCCTCATGGTTTGTAAAATTTGCTCTTTAATTTGTTTATGTGTGTATACTAAACATTCTTCGTTTTCTACTATTTTCCTAATAGACAATTGGCCAAGCATATGAAGACATGCAAACACAGAACCAGCATTTGCTTCAACTAGTGGCTGATAGAGATGCCTACAATATCAAGGTTTTTCCACTGTTATATAGAGTTTTTCTATTCCAAAAAGTTATCGATATGCATTAAACTTTTTTTTATTATTCAATGCTGTGACTTCTCAAATATCAAAAAAGGCCTTTCGTTATTATCAGAGTTATAAATGTTGTCTGGTATGCATTACACAACATTAACTATTAGTACTCTAAAGCAGCATAAGCATACAAAATTCACTTACAGATTAGATTGTCTTCTGATTTTTTATCATATGTAGATTAAGGTGGTTATGCTGTGTGCATGTGATTTTTAGTCTCTAGTAAGAAACAGTGGCTAACCAATACCATTTTAGCAGTTGGAAGATTTGTTGTTCTATCTCCAACAAGTAGAAATTTGGTATCTTTATATGACTCTTTTTATATATGCCAGCTAGTTTCAGATAGTGTGAAGATGAAGCAAACCCATAGTTCACTTCTTTCTGAAAAGCAAACTATATCAAAGCAACTGCAACAAGTAAACAGCTCGTTAGAGTTCTTGAAGACAAAAGTAACTAATGGTGAAGAACAGGTGCTCTTTTTATTTCAATGATTTTTCCTCTATGGCTCCGTTATGTAATATCCTTTGAAATTACTTATAGTTGAGAACTTGAATCTGCTGCTCTGATGATTTCCTTTATTGGTTAGTCCCGAATTACAGACAGCTAGTCCCGAATTGCAATAAGCAATTGAGATCCAGAGGCAGCAGGAAAAGAAATGCTTTGCCAGGATGAAAGAGTTGGCTTACATTTGCCAAGAGATAAAAAATCCTTATACTTGGTTGGAGCGACAAGTTGGTAAACCACATCTCGTTATATTTTTTGCATTTTAGATACAATTTATTGACTTGATAATCAGCATGGGAGTTTTTAATTGTCAATAATCTGTTATGTGAACTTCAAAATTCTTTGGTTTAGTTTTGAAGACATCTAACAATTTTCTCAGCATGTAGTCTTTAACACTAACACATATTGATCTATTATATGACCTAAAGAACAAGATTAATCATGATTTTCAGTTGTTTCTGTAGGTTTTCCTAAGAGTTTGGGACAAGACTTTTTGTTTGAAATACCTTGATGAATTCCAAGATATCCACTTTTTCGGTGACAAAACCCACAAGGTAGTTTTTCTTCTATTTCCCAAGAGGTTTCTTTTTTGGTTTTTCCCCTTGACAACTCATATTTAGTAATAACAACACTTCAGTTTTGCTTCTTACACAATGTTTAATACTATTTCAGCATCTTGATATTCCTGTCAGCTTGTTAATCAAATTAACATTTTATTATTCCATTGCAGGCTTCGAACTTCCATATAATTATCGGGGAGCTTGTTTGCCATAGTTCTTGGAATAATGTTTGTATTGTGAAACTTTGTGTTAAACTTTGTATTTGTTGTGATGTGATAAACTTTGTGTTAAACATTGTGTTAAACTTTGAGATGTGATAAATTTATGTGATAAAAGTTGTGTTTGTTATGTGTGAATATGTTATTGAATGTTATTTTGTGATGTGTATGTATTAGGCTTTATTGCAATATGCATGTATTACAAGATAGAAGGGAAAAAAAAGAGAAACGGGAGCAGAAAATCTGCTAGTTAGCCACGGAAACATAGCAAATCTGCTAGTTAGCGACGAATTTGGTTAAATTCGTCGCTAACCTTTGAGATTCTCCGGTGACCTATTTCGAGATGTTCGCGACGATATTATAAAAATTCATCGCTAATGTTAGCGACGAAATTTTGATAATTCGTCGCTAACGTTAGCGACGAAATTTTATAATATCGTCGCTAACGTTAGCGATGAATTTTCGTGGATTAGTGACGATTTTTATTTCGTCGCTAATGTTAGCGACGAATTGTCAAAATTTCGTCGCTAAAGTTAATTTGCGACAAGCTTATAGCGACAAAAATAATGACGATATATTATCGTCGCTAAGATATGTTAGCGACGAAATTATTAGGTTAGCGACGAAAAAATTTCGTCGCTAAATACCTGAATTCTTGTAGTGTGTTAAGCAGAAATGCGTTTCGGACTCCACCATGGAAGCTGAGTATGTGGCAGCCTCTGAGGCAGCCAAAGAAGCTGTATGACTCAGAAACTTATTGATGGACTTAGAAGTGATTCCTGATTTTCCCAAAGCTGTCACAGTTTATTGTGATAACAGTGGTGCAGTAGCAAACTCGAAGGAACCACGAGCCCATAAGGCAAGTAAACACATCGAGCGCAAGTACCACCTAATACGAGATATCGTAAAATAAGGGGAAGTTGTTGTCGCCAATATTACATCAGCAGATAACCTGGCAGATCCTTTCACTAAGGCCCTTTCAGCGAGAGCTTTTGATAGGCATGTTGAAGGAATGAGAATCAAATGTATGGTAGCATTTATGGCAGCATTGTCTTTTAGTATAAGTGAGAGATTGTTAGGATGTATACTATAAATCTAGCTTTTGTATGAACATCTATTTTGAAATGAGAATAACTTTGATCAAATATTTGTATTTTCTATTCTTTATATATGTTAATGCTGTTGTCCAATTAATTTATATTATAGATAACATGGTATGTGGTGCCACACAGAAGATCATGTTATCAGTTCCTTATAAATTATAAATAGTAGCTCACGACCAAGATGGATTGGGACAACCCATTGGAACGGTTATAGTGTAATTGGTATTAGTTTATTTTGACTATAAAATTACACTAGTATACTTTGTGTGTATTGAGCAGGACCGTTTGAGGTTGTTCTTTTTATACTGACTATATAAAAGAACAAGACCTCTGCTATTTGGATGTGCGTTCTCTTAATCCCTATATAATAACAAGCATGTATACTTAGTATTTATTTCTTTAACTTATCAATAGGTGAGATTTATTCGCTAAATCAATAGACCTGATGAGTCGGGAGATAATGCTATGTATATGGTGTGTTGTTGATTATAGAAGGAATTTGTGTCCTAATTATTTAGGCTAATGATACCCTCTTGAGGAGCTCATAAGGATTATCATGTAAACTCTGAGGTGGACTTAGTCCGGCATGATAATAAAGTTGAGTGATACTACTCTTGGAATTAGATGTTAATTAATTGAGTTGTCAATAACTCATTTAATTAACGGACATAAGATATCTTAAACACAGGGAGATTAATGTTCATAATAAGAAGGAGTCCATATTGTAATATGAGATTGGTGTGTGATAGCGTGTGTTTGGGATGTTTTATTTATATATTTATTTCCTTATTTATCTTATTTATTTTGTCACTCACACCCATCAAAATTAATTAATTAATTATTTACCAAACTTCTTATTATCGCCTTAAGTAATATAGAGAGGTCCGGGCCGTCTCTCTTGGACTCAATGACAGTGAGTTATTCTAGAACTGATGTGGGGGTTTTATTATGTCTTTATTCATTTCTAACTATCTACAATTCTATTTATTTACAATTGAATCTATAATTAACAAAAGAATCCTAAATCTACCTCATTTACAAATTAGATCAAATAATGCATCCTATTTACACATTATACATACAACAAACCTTTTTACAATTTAAAAATCATTCAAATAATACATACAACATGGATTTTAATTTGTACAAAATAAACAAACATACATGATAAACTCTACATCATGCATCAAACACAACATACATACTTAACCTAAATAAATTATACAACTTGGATTTTACAAATCTTACAAATGAGTACACCTAATAAATTTATTCTGTAATACCCAAAATTTCCTTCAATAATTCTTGAATAATAATGAATGATTGATTTAAAGAAATTAGTAAAAATTTCTAAATGTGTCTTGAGGATTAATTGGGTTAATTCCATGCGGGCTTTGCAAAAATAAAAGAGAAAAATAATGGAG
>NW_027430697.1:0-2071 GCF_044706935.1 Curcuma longa | reverse complement strand
AACTACATCATCAGTGGACGGCATATTGAAGAACGGCGGATAATTGAAGAGGCCATAATAGTTGAAAATTTACTTTTTCATATTTATTGCCTATTTGCTATTTGATATGCTATGCTATGCTATATGCTATTATGTTAATGCATGTTAAAATTCCTCATTTTAAATAACTAAGTGGGAGAGGGATTATTTAAATAAATCTCATGGTCTCCATTACTGGTTTGTAAGTGATGCATTCAAACTTGCGCGTTGGCTTTAAGTGCCTTCCTCCATATCGGATGAGTTTGTTTGCGGATCACTAGATCAAACTTCCTTTATGGATGATTATAGGAAATTATTTAGGTATGTGTGATCTTCTCCATCTGAAGGGGCACAATCCTAAATAATGGACTTAGTATCAAGTAATGGTATACACTTAGGCGCATTTAATAGTATCCTCCCCATCGGAGTCACTGCTATTATTTGTGTGACCAAAGATAAACCAACTATTAATTTTATTTGTCATAAAGTTAGGTTGACAAGATAATAAAATTAATGGGTAAAACCTCCTCTTACAAATGCTTGAATTCGTATACGTCCACACTATCGTGGCATACGAAATTCTCGGTGTTTGAGGTGTTGGTGAATTTAAATTATATTGTTTGAGGAATCAATATTATTTTAAATTCTAAAGTTTTGACCAAATATGTTAATTTGTGATTCTCAGGATTTCATTATGGCTTTCAACCCACTTGCTGTTATTCTAAAAGAAAACAAACTTACTGGTCCTAATTATATTGATTGGAAACGGAACTTGGACATTGTCTTAACTGCTGAAGAGTACAAGTTTGTACTTTTCGAGGTCTGTCCTAGCGTGCCTGATAAGGATTCTAGTGAAGAGGAGATAGAGAGACATAGGAAATGGGTTAAGGCAGATGAGATGGCGCGGTGTTACATTTTGGCTTCTATGTCAAATGTGCTGCAACATCAGCATCAGGCCATGCCTACTGCCTATGACATGATGCTCAATCTCAAAGAACTCTTCGGACACCAGAATCGGGCTGCCAGGCAGGAGGCCATGAGAAACTTAATGACGACCACCATGACTGAGGGGACACCCGTGAGGGATCATATCCTCAAGATGATGGCTCATTTAAATGAGATGGAAGTCCTTGGAGCTGAAATCGATGGGGAAACCCAGGTCGATATCATTCTACAATCGCTACCCAAGAGTTTTGAGCAGTTTCGCCTGAATTACAACATGAATAAAAGGGTTATTCGTTGGCGGAACTTCTGACAGAACTCCAAGCGGCAGAAGGGTTATTTCGTCAAAGTTCTCAAGTTCACATTGCTGAAAACGTTTCTGCTTCTAAGCCGAAAGGCAGAAAGAAGAGGAAGAAACAAGTTGGTTCGGCAAAGAAGGTGATTGGACCTCAAGTGGCTGGGCCGCAGGCAGGTGTGAAGAAGCCGAAGGGCAAGTGCTTCACATGCAAGCAGTCTGGACATTGGAAGGTGGACTGTCCTCGCAGAAAGGAGAACAATAAAGGTATATCTTATTCATTAGTTGTTGAAACATGTTTAGCGGTGTTATCTACCGGTACCTGGTGTGTAGATACGGGAGCCACTGATCATGTCTGCAATTCATTGCAGGGGTTCCAGGAAACCAGACGACTACATGAAGGGGAGATTACCGTCTACATGGGCAATGCTACGAAAGTGGCGGCTATTGCAGTGGGAGATGTTTATTTATCTTTTGAGAGAAATAAAACTTTGATTTTGAGGGATTGTCTTTATGTACCATGTTTTAGAAAGAATTTAATTTCAGTTTCTAAATTATTTATGGATGGATATTCTGTTTCTTTTGATGACAAAGTTGTTGTCAAGAAAAATAGGGTTAATATCTGTTCTGGTACGTTGGTTGACAATTTATATACTCTTAATCCAATAACTCCCACGATGCAACAAATGAAAATTAATAACACATCTTCTAATTCTAATAAGAGAAAAGAACCTTCGCAAATGAACCAAACATATCTTTGGCATCTAAGGTTAGGTCATATTAACTTGAGTAGAATTCAAAGGTTAATAGCCGATG
>NW_027430696.1:0-2496 GCF_044706935.1 Curcuma longa | reverse complement strand
TTTGGCTTTTGGAATAAGTTTACATGCCATCAGATATTTTATATTAACTATTAATTAATTGATATATTAACCTCTTGCTTTAGATTCTAAATCCCAAGTAAAAAAACTAATCTTATCACTTATGTGTTGAATAGAGAACAGTTTCACATTTAATACGATGTAAAGTTTATCTGGGTCAGTTCATGCGTAATTTTCTCTCCAAAACAACTTAATTATTTTAGTTGTTGAGTAATGCTACTTGTCACAACATATTCCCGTTACAAATTTGTGATGGGAATCTGGACCGTTCAATCACAATCACTCATTCAATCACAATCACTCATTCAATTTACGATCAGGATTTAATCTTAACTTTAAAATCTAACGGTGCAGATTCTCGTCACAAATTTGTGATGGAAATTCTATTGTGACAAGTAGCATTTTTCTTAGTTGTTTTTTAAATCTGTGATGGTTAGTAAATGTCTACGTAGAATTCGCTTGCAAGAATCTAATCCACACATAATCATCTTTAAAATCATCTAACAATGGAATTTTTGTTGAAAATCAAGTTACAAACCTGTAATATGATTCCCGAAAAGTCCCCTCCCCCTAATAAACATTTGATTTGAGTTTTGAGTTTAGTAATATTAAATTAGGAAATATTTTAGCATTATTAAAATTATAATGGTCATTTTTTAGAACAAGGTTAAACCGTGGTGTTTATTTTGATAATTTATTATTATTATTATTATTATATTATTATTATATTATTATTATTATTATTATTATTGCCGCGTGGCATTGGTCGAAACTGATCGCCATGGCGTAGTTGGAGCACCGAGCCCGCTCAGTAATGGCGCGGCATAGATCATGAAAGAGCAATAAAATTTCAGCACTGAAGCAGCAAAGCACAGCTGAGCAGGTACTCCAGGGACCACTCGCCTTGTCCGAAAGACTCGAACTTTAATGGTTTGGCGGGTTTAGGCTTTTAATGAACTTTGTTATCTACTAAGTAATTAGAGATGACAGTTCGTAGATTTTGCAACATTTGGTGATGGGAACATGATGTATGACACGTGTTTCTAGTAAATATTTAATTACATTATCATAAACATTTAAAACATCCATATAAAGCAACCAGAAGGTTTCATTGAAAAGGGCAAAGAGCATCTAGTGTGTAAGCTTAAAAGGTCCATTTATGGACTGAAGCAAGCTTCAAGGTCTTGGAACATCCGGTTTGATGAAGTAATCCAGTCATATGGATTTATTCAAAGTCCGGATGAGTCTTGTGTATACAAGAAATGTGACGGAAACGTAGTGGTATTCTTAGTACTATACGTAGATGACATCCTGCTCATTGGCAACAGTGTAAAGGTGTTATCAGACGTAAGGGTATGGTTGTCAAAACAATTTGATATGAAGGACTTAGGAGAAGCAGGTCACATCCTTGGGATCAAAGTTATAAGGGATCGCAAGAAAAGGATGTTGTGCTTATCCCAAGCTTCATATATTGACATTTCAGACATGGACATTGGACTGTGGTAAAACATATTTTGAAGTACCTGAGAAGGACTAGGAATTATATGCTAGTTTACCAGGCAGACGATTTAGTCCTTGTGGGTTACACAGATTCAGACTTCCAATCAGATAGGGACAACAGTAAGTCTACCTAAGGGTTTTGTGATTACTTTAAGGAAGTTGGGTCAAAGTATGGAAGCTGAACAGCTTCTAAGGCAGCCAAAGAGGTTGTATGATCCAGAAACTTCTTGTTCCCGGTAAGTTGGGTGATGTTACTATCTATACGGTGTGCCATTAATTATAGAAGGAATCCGTGTCCCAGTAGGGCTGATGATGTCCCCTTGGAGAGCTCATAAGGATTGTCAAGTCAAATCTTGCAAGTGGACTTGGTCCGGCTGACAATAAGGTTGAGTGGTACTATTCAAGATCTTAGATGTCGATTATTGAGTTGTCAGTGAACTTAGATAATTGACAGACATACGAATCTTAAACACGGGGAGCAATGCATAAAATAATAAGAAGGAACTCATAATGTAATTTGGGGATTGGATTGGTAATGCAACAATGATCCTCTAGTGGAATAGATCGTTGTTGATGGATGTAGGTGTGTATTCGGGGTTGAATACGGATCCGAAAACCATCAGAAGGCCAGATCCAATACCTCCTCGAGGTCCCCGCTGTAGCCTAAAGACATCTTCAAAAGGATGCAATCAAACGGATGAGATTAGTTCTCAGCCGTCGGATGAGATTGAATCTCGACCGTTGGATGAGATTAGTTCTCGACCGTAGGATGAGTTAATGGATGAGATCAACTTGTATCCGTGGGATTAGATCAAGTTGCATCCATTGGATCGAAATAAATAAAGAGGAATAGAAGAGAATAGATTAGAACCGTTGGATGAGATTAAGTCGTCTCCGATGGACGAGATCTATCCGGTTCGGTTTTAATTCTCTTTGGAAGGAAGAACCGGTTCACGAGGTGAACCAGAGCTGGTTCAT
>NW_027430695.1:0-2670 GCF_044706935.1 Curcuma longa | reverse complement strand
TGTTAGGATCGATGCGTTCGCTAGAGGGGGGTGAATAGCGATTTTTCGATCTTTCTCTGTGAGATCGTTAGCGGAAGCAAATAAAATAATAAAGAATAACACAATCGCTAACCCGTTCGATTTACTTGGTATCCACCTCAATGAGGTGACTAATCCAAGGATCCACACACACAGTCAATGATTCCACTATGAAGAAATCTCCTTCTCAAAGCAAGCTTCGAAGGCGGAGAAACCTTTACAAACGATCTCTTCCTCGTACAAGATTTGTAATGAAGTTTTGAGGAGGAAGAAAGAGAGTTTTACAGTGTCAGAACTCTGTCAGAAAGATGAAAGAATCAAGTGTTATTTTCTTCGACGTTGACTGCTATTTTTATAATCTTCCGTACATCAGTCGACTGCTTCAAGGGCTAGTCGACTGATGGGCTTCAATGACTTTTTAATTCACATTTAATTGGCCAGCTGTTGCCCAACGACAGTCTAGCAGTCAATTGCTCCAACACCAATCGACTGATGTCAGTCGACTGATCCACTCGACTGAACTTTCTGTTTGGTTCCAGTCGACTGAACTTTCTGATCCATTCGATTTACTTGGTATCCACCTCAACGAGGTGACTAATCCAAGGATCCACACACACAGTCAATGATTCCACTATGAAGAAATCTCCTTCTCAAAGCAAGCTTCGAAGGCGGAGAAACTTTTACAAACGATCGCTTCCTCGTACAAGATTTGTAATGAAGTTTTGAGGAGGAAGAAAGAGAGTTTTACAGTGTCAGAACTCTGTCAGAAAGATGAAAGAATCAAGTGTTATTTTCTTCGACGTTGACTGCTATTTTTATAATCTTCCATACATCAGTCAACTGCTTCAAGGGCTAGTCGACTGATGGGCTTCAACGACTTTTTAATTCGCATTTAATTGGCCAGCTGTTGCCCAACGACAGTCTAGCAGTCGATAACACCAATCGACTGATGTCATTCGACTGATCCCTCGACTGAACTTTCTGTTTGGTTCCAGTCGACCCAGTCAATTGATCAAGGCGATTAGCCGACGCAAGTTAAACTTACAAGCCTACTAGCTTGAGATGTTTCCCTCAGCTTCTTCGTGCTAAGTCTTCCTTTGCCAAGAGGCCTCATGTAACGACCGCCCTTCTTACCCCTAAGGCGATCCGTTATTTATACTTGCTAAAATCTACTATTAATTTAAATTTTCCTTGCTATGTGATAGTTGAGTAAACACATGCTCTCAAATAAGTAACATAAAGTCTAATCATAATAGTAACAATGGCCCAAACAATCATTACAATCGAAAAGCATGGAGAAGAGAGTAAAAATTCTGGTTACACTGGTCTCAGTCGACTGGCACACTGGTCCCAATCGACTGATACTATAGCCCAGTCGACTGCTACCCAACCCATGGCTTCTGTTTGAAGCCAGTCGACTGACTAGTCAAGTCAGTCGACTATAACTCGACGGGACGCCTTCTGTTCGCTCCTAGTCAACTAGGCAGTCGACTGGTGAAGCTCCCAGTCGACTGAGAAACCTGTCTCAGTCGACTGGGGTTTCTGAAATCTGAATTTTCAGATTTCAGAAACGTGCCAAGTCCGTTCTACTTCGTACCAAAACCCCAATAAACCTATAGTTAAGCTCTACCACATATATTAAATGATTCTAGACTATTAGACAGATATCTGCATGACAATTAAACATACTTTAGCAATTTCTAAACATGGATTTAGAAACCTAGACATGGTATCAACTTGACATTAAAACTAAATAATGCTAGCATCTGAATTTATCCTAAATAACATGTTGGCATCAAAATGGTTCCGTAACTTCCAACCTTACCTTTCACTACTAATTAGCATGCTATTGTAATTTACCAACTATCAAATAATGCATAGAACTACTATAGTTGTTAACATTTGAAAGTGCGAAAAATAAACAACTCATAAAGACTAGTCTTTAGCATTCTTAATGATGCAAGTTTCCAAGGCTCTTTATTCTAAGTTCCACCACATCACACACTTTGCATCGTCTCTGCTACCTCCGCTACTCGAATTTTCCTTTGCCCTTATCTGCAGTACAAGGAAAATGAAACTATAAGCATAAAGCTTAGCAAGTATCATCCTACTCACAAAACGATACATATTTTAAAATCATGCTTTTGAAAATATGAAAAGAAACATCTTCATGCTTGTCATTTATTCCTACTGCAACATATAAGCTAAACAAATATCATGGCATATTCATCATAACAAGCATATGAACTAAAATCATAAACTGAACTAAGCTGAATCTTAAAAACTAATTTCCCTTCAAGTTAGTGATGAGCTTTTGAAAACTTATACATATAGTAAGTGAAAATAGTAATCATCCTGCTGTGGGCCCGGCATTGTGCTACTTATGCGCGCATCCCTAAATAGATCTGAGGTAGTTAATCCCGAACCCATTAGGGTACTACTAGGCGATCTCGGACCTAGGGGCGATCTCGGAGCCCACCCATGGATGAACTCTAGTCCAAGCACATGTCCATAAAAAGTAAAATACTTTCTTTAATATTTCTTTTCTTTAACCTTGCATATACTAGGCGATCTCGGACCTAGGGGCGATCTCGGAGCCCACCAATGGACGAACTCGAGTCCATAATTACTGAGGGAAGGTAAATTATTTTC
>NW_027430694.1:0-2704 GCF_044706935.1 Curcuma longa | reverse complement strand
TGTTGGATCTCTTGGATACCGACTAGAGAGGGGGGTGTGAATAGTCGTCCACACTTTTCACCTTTTCTTCCTTAGTCTTCGTTGGCACAGCGGAATGAACAATCAGAGAACACGAAGACTGAATCAGCACACTCGACACAGGTATTTAACGAGGTTCGGAGATGATGCTCCTACTCCTCGGCGTGTCCGTAAGGTGGACGATCCCTCGATCTATCGATAGATCAGACCTCCGAAAAAATACCGGCTATAATCTTCTTCTTCTCGGTGGAGGAACCTCTCCACAGATTGTCTCAAATGATACAAAGATAAGCTCAAGACAAGGAGAATACAATGAATCAAAGATCGGACAACAGAGACAACAAGAACCGCTTACTGCTCAGCCTGTTCCTCCAAACACAGGACGTTGCTCTAGACAGAGCCAACAAGAACAGCTAGCAGCACAAGCCTGTTCCTCCAAACACAAGACGTTGCTCTTGTTTCCTCTTCTTCGATTCACGATCAGGCTCTCGTAAGATTGGCAATGGTGCTTCTGAGCTCTCAAGGATGATCAACGAATAGTCGTGGAAGCTATGTTCCTCAGCGCTGCTTCTTGCTTCTCTTAAAGCCTCTGCTTGGTTCTTTGTGCCCAACGGATCTCTGCCAAAAGCTGCCGCCCGTTGACACAGAACTCCCCCTGCAGAAGAGACAGCTCAAAAGCCTGCCTTGGAACTCTCACCATCCATTTGAATTTCCCTCCTTAACCTGTCATGTATATCTGCACACTCAAAAGATGCATTAAAAACATTCTATAACAAGGACATAGTATAAGGATGGATTAAACATTAAAGTTCATGTCACGAGCAGAGCTACCAAAGCTCTCTCGGACCAAACAGGAGACCGAGCCACCAAGGCCCTCCTCCTGGAATCAAGAGACCGAGCCACCAAGGCCCTCCTCTTGAGGAATCCGGTTCAGAGCCACCAAGGCTCCCGAAGATCGAGCTACCAAAGCTCACGGTCCCGAGCTGAGCTACCAAAGCTCTCCCGGACTAGTCAGGTTCTGAGCCACCAAGGCTCCCTGAGATCGAGCTACCAAAGCTCACGGTCCCGAGCCGAGCTACCAAAGCTCTCTCGGACCATCCCGGCCATCCGCACCAAGCTCCCGGCCAATCAGGTTCTGAGCCACCAAGGCTCCCTGAAGAATCTGGTTCTGAGCCACCAAGGCTCCCAGAGATCGAGCTACCAAAGCTCACGGTCCCGAGCCAAGCTACCAAAGCTCTCCCGGACCTGTCCCGGCCATCAGCACCAAGCTATCGGCCAATCCGGTCCTGAGCCACCAAGGCTCCTCCTGGACCATCTTGAAGACAAGCTACAAAAGCTTCCTCCATTCTCCCACGAGCACCAAGCTCCACGGTCCTGAGTCACCAAGACTCCTCCTGGACCACTCCGGAGATCTACCAAAGCTCTCCCCATCAGCCTACGAATACCAAGTTCCCGGCTCAAGGGATCCTCGAACCGTGACATACTAGACCAAGCTAGGGATAACATCTCCCAGCCAAAACAAGCTTCTCGCCGGGTAAAAACCTTCGCTCCGTTAATGGACAAACTTAAACTTCCACTCCCAGGCAAATTCTTTCTCCAGACTTCTTGTCTCTCGGCCAAAGGCAATACCTTCTCAGCTTCACTTCTCCCGATCAGATAATCACTTTCCCGGGCAAGATCTTACATCTCCCGGGCAAGATCTCACTTCTCCGGTTAAGACACTCTCCTCCGGACAGAAGTCAGGCTATCCAAGCATTCTCCCGGACAAGCTTCTCTCGGCTTTGTTTCTCCCGGCCAAACATTTCTTCTCCCGGCCAAACGTCTCTCGACGAAGTTAATCTCCTTGCCGGGCAAGATCTTACATCTCCCGGGCAAAATCTTATTTCTCCCGGTCAAGTTCCCGGGCAAGTTTGTTGCTTCCGGCCAAGAAACTCTTCTCCAGACATTACTGCATTCTCTCGGATATGCTTCTCTTCTTCACTTCTCTTTTTCCCGGCTTCACTTCTCTCAGCCAACCTTCTCTAGACTAGGATGAACTTCTTCCCGGGCAAGACAATATTTTTCTCCGGTCAAGATACTTTTCCCGGGCAGGAACTCTCTTCTCCCGGTCAAGGAAAATACGACCTCAACAAAACCTGATCGATCACGTGGTCGACCACTAAGCCATGGTCGACCACGTGGTCGATCAAGAATCCTTGGTCGACCACGTGGTCGACCAAGATCCCATGGTCGACCACATGGTCGACCACATGGTCGACCATGTAAATAGCAACGTTTACAAATAAGTATATTTGGTTAAGCAACGTTTTCCATGCTATAAGGGGTTCACATTAAAGGTTTGCATATGCATGCACGTTTTCATATATGCATACGTTAATACTTAAATTATATGTGAACTCTAAGTTGAAGGTGATTTACGATTAATTACCTTATGTATGTTTCCATGCTACTATGTTTCAAAGGGGTTCACATTAAAAGGGATCTAATTAATTACATTATCATGAGTCAATTACCATGGAGTTTTGGCTAGCCCCGGGTAACCTTCAACTTGACTCGCCTTGTCCAACTACACCGGGTAAGGCTAAATTTAAATCCTTTGTATTTGATTTGACTTTACTTTGTCAAACAACAAAACTGACTCAGGTCTGACTCGGGTCAGACTCAGGTCTGACTAGGGTCAGACTGC
>NW_027430693.1:0-16471 GCF_044706935.1 Curcuma longa | reverse complement strand
TCTACTTATCGTGTGCTAATAGTAAACAGTTGGGATCCTTGTCGCAACAGATTTCCATCACAAATTTGTGACGAAAATCTGAAACGTTTGATTTTAAAATAGAAAATTAAATCCAGACCATCGCAATCACCCATTCAATCTACGACTTGAATTTAATCTTAACTTTAAAATCGAACGGTGCAGATTTCCGTCACAAATTTGTGACGAAAATCTATTGTGACAAGCAGCTTTTTTTGAATAGTAAATTAAGATTTTGTTACAGTATAATGTTAAACTTTTAAGTTTATCGATATTAAATATCAATAATCATTGATAATGTAGCTGGAAGTTGTTTACCTGCATCAGTACTAAAAATTGATTGCACAGCACACCCTGTTCTAATAGTACAAGATTTGCTCTCCAATTCTTCTCTTATCTGCTTATAATAAGCATCAACTTTGAGTCAAAAATTTATAGAGAATGAGTTCTCGACTCGAGGAGAGGTGATACCTTGTCGATGTAGCACTGCGAACGCGACTTGGCAGTAAGCCATTGTGGACGGCCAAATAGCTGAAATGTGAATGGAAGCATCAGAGAGATCAGAATAAGTGAGAAATGAAATGGAGAAACAAGGATGCTAAGTTGAATAATCTCTAGCAAACAACAAAACTTTTGATACAACAAAATGAAAATAGTGTGTGTGCAACATGCAACTTATACAGTGACAAAGCACCAAAAATACTGTGTGCAAACAAAGTGCTAAGCAAGAAGAATGAAAATATGGCAATGCTTTACTTCATAATTAACAAGGTAGAAATAACTGCAAGAGACACAAAAGGATACTGACCTGAAGAAGGTGGTGATTGCGGCAGAAGGAAAGAACAGAATAAGCAGAGAATAGCAATACTTCCTCAGAGGGGCATGACCAGATAGAAGCACAGATTGGAATCTGAAACATCAAAACATATACATATCAAACACTAAACAATATAGTAGCATCAGTAAAGAAAAAAGAATTAAAGGTTTGTCGAACTAAATAAATCAATATAGTCAATCTCACAAGATAACCCTTCTGAAACAGCTCAGAATAACCATGTGATTTGATGAAGTGCTTTAGTGTCTCACTACGGTCCTTATCTGGATTGTTGTCGAGCTCCTCAAGATACCTTTCAGAATTAGTAGTTGATTGTCCAAAGATATTGAAGAACAGTTAATAAAAAAAACTTAAACAAAAATCACATACTAATTATAAAAAAGTTGAAATTAAGCTTACTCGAGGACGTCGGTCTTGAATTTCTGAATCTCTTGAATCATTCGCCAAAAGTAAGGATTGAAAATATTGACCTTTTGTGCAAATAAGCTGGAGAAGCCGTTGCGGCTTCCCCATTCATATCCTTTGCCGTCATCTAAGCTTACAGCGAATGACATATCTGACGTCTCCATCTCCACACCGAGGCTCTCAAACAGCTCCATCATATTGGGATACGTCACCTGTAAATGCTCAAAATGCTTATAATATTTTTTAAAATATAAATTTGTTAAAGGCAAAAGTAAGATTTAGACATATCATCACCATAAGACCAAATTTACTTACAGGAAAAAAAAACATTCGCGTGAAGTGAAACCAATGGGCACATTTATTTTAGATTTTCTTTTAGATTTATGATTGAGAAGAACAGTAAAAGAATTAAGGTTTAATTAAATTTCCAATAAGATGAATATCTTAGAGATCGATCTCTTGTACTCCAAGAATCTATTTAGTTACCCGATTGAAGACCATGAAGCCAAGGTCGATGAAGAGGTCGTCTACGAAGATGGTCTTAATGTGGGCGCCTAAGTCTTTTTCCTTTTCATACATTGTCACCTCCACCCCAGTCTTTGCCAGTGTGTAAGCCGCCACCAGCCCATTGATCCCTGCTCCAACCACTGCCACCCGCATGACGATGACTGTAATATCGTCTCCGAATTGTGAAAGCGCAAGTGCAAATTTAAACTAAAGAGAGGGAAAAGGGATGTAATAAATAATAGAGAGATAGACGTATTCGTTTGCTTTCATTCGTTAAAAATAGTATATCTTCCTAAAATGATAGAATTCGAATCCAAAATTATTGTTTTTTTTTCCAATAAAAGCTATGTAAAATTAAATACTGTGAAAATGATACATAGACGATAGATGTAAGAATATAACCATCTTAAGTATATTGATCTTCTTTTGGGGTGATGCTAATTTGAAAGGTATTAATTATACTCCAAAGAAATATTCTATTCTTTTTTTTCCTTCTTCTTGTATTTTTATCAATGAGATTAAATATGGCAAATTTTGATATATAAAGCTAATTAAGATCTTGTGAAAACAAAAGAGATGAAGTTAAACAATTTTTGTGTAAGCTCTCATGATTTTATTTTTGGGCTCAACCTAAAAAGTCTCATACTAATAGAGATATCTTCCATCTTATAAATTCATGATCTTTTCCATGTATGTTCAATGTGGGATTTTGATTGTATCCCAATAATCCCTCAAACAAAGGATCACTAAGAGCCCCCTACCATTCTCCTTATAGTTCCGGCCTCCCGACTCCCTCTATTGAGAGCCCCCTACCATTCTTTTATGGTCCGGGCCTTCTTCATTTTTCTTGAGGGTCTCACATGACTCTACATAGATCATGGCTTTGATATCATTTGTTAGTACTGATAGAATTAAAATATCTCCATAATAGTATGATATTATCCACTTTGGACCTAAGCCCTCATGGTTTTGTTCTTGGGCTCAACCCAAAAGGTCTCATACCAATGGAGATATCTTCCATCTTATAAACTTATGATCTTTTCCATGTATTTTCAATGTGAAACTTTGATTGTATCCCAACAGAATCTAGATTGTAATCACTACCTCAACAATAGCAAGGCTATGAGTGAGGCAATGTGCTTCCTCATGGATCCTCAACTAGGGAAGAAGCTCTGTATGTCCAGTTTCCTCCAAGATTCGATGGTATTGATCATCATGATCGATATGTGAATCATAACGTGGTCTTTTCTGATGTAAGAGACTATAATTATGCATCTACAACTAGATTGATATATTGAACCAAGAAAACTATTTAAGTGAAAAAAAGGTATCTCTGTTGTAGATCAACATGAAAGAGTTAGATGACATTCAAGGAAAGCGATGCAAGGCTGACTTAGGAGGAGTCAAGTTTCAATGGATCATAGCTTTTGACTCAAGTATTAGAACGAGGCGTGGTCAATTGCTAATCAAAGCTCTTTTAGAGATCTTTATTTGATACTCGGAGTATCTTCTCAGGAGCTCCGAATATATTTTTTTATTATTTATAGTAATTTTTAATTTTTATGGTTTGAGGGTATTTTTGACTTTTGCATATTAGGATTTTATTTAGAGTCTATTTATACATCTGTTTAATTATTTTTGGATGACTTTTGATTATTAAATAAACTTTTTTTCGATAAAAACCTAGAGACAACGGTGACTTCTCTTCATTTTTATTTTCTCATGTTTGTTTCATCTACAATTTTCTCTAATCTTTCATTTTCAAAATAATCACTATTCTATCTAGCGTCAAAAAGGTATATGTTGGAACCAACTGATTACGTCTTTAACCGGCCAACTTTGTATGGTTATGATCCCCCAAGTCAGAGAAGCAACTAAAGATGACATGTGACTGCTTGCCTTCATGTAATGTTTGTCTAGGTTTACATTACATTTTTGTACTTTATGTTCTTTGATTATGCAAGCATAAAAGTGGAATAACAATAACATCTTTTTTCCAACTTGTCCAGTAATTTGTCTATATTCGTCTAGTAATTTTTCATTCTTTGGTTGGATAAAGTTCAATTGTTAATCCACTTCCATAATATGGGAACAAATGGTCATCCTTTAGATTTGCAACTTTGTTTGATATCATGTATCATGAGTTTTCCCCCTCTATATATGTATATTTTCATGAATCATAAGTTACTTACCTGATTTTATACTCTTTATTACCTCTCAAGTCCCCTTGTCGAACTAAATGGAGTTATAAGTCATGGAGATGAAGATTACGGAAAATAAGATGAAAAGATAAAGAAATAAGAGGATCGAGACAAAACTAGTTTGAGAATTCTTACATGTTAAGTTAGGTATTATTGAGGGAAATATTAAGCATAATTAGTCGTGGTTTCATTTACCTAATTTTATACTCTTCATTACCTCTCATTCTCAAGACCCTTGTGGAACTAAATTGAGGTGTCAAAATTTAATTTGAATATTTGTGCAGGTATAACATTTAAGAATATGTGATTCATAGGCTATCAGTTGTTTTAATTTAAGTAGTGACGTCGGACAGAATAATGATTATTCTAAAGGCAGAAGATAGGAGGAGAATTGAGAAGGGATCAAGATCGAGAAATTGAAAAAATGAATAGAAAAACCACTGACATGCCGCTTCTAGATTTTTGTCAAAAAAGAAAAAGTTTTATTAATTAATCAAACTGATCGTAAACGGATAAACACGCCTATAAATAAGCTATAAATTAAATCAAAATCCTAGCTTGACAAAGTCAAAAATACTAAAAAATTAAAAATAGAAAATTACTATAAATAGTAAAAAATAAGTTTGGAGATGCGAATGGAGCACTAAATGATATTGGATGGGTCCGAAAGTGGGCCGGTACAGGTTTTACCCAGTACCGAATAAAGGTCTCTAAAAGAATTTCGAAATGCATCCGACCATGTTTCGTTCTGATTTCCGAATCAAAAGTTATGATCCATTGAAGTTCGACTCTTCATGTATTACCTCTGCATCAATTCAAGTAGTTAATGAAACCTATCTACTGTGGTAGTTGTTAGAATATTAATATAGATTATTAATATTATGTTACCCGATCTATGTGATCCGGTATTATGTTACCCGGTCTATGTGACCCGGTCTAAGAAATATTACCTATATATATGGCTATAACCTGTATTATTTCATTCAATACAATTAATAAAGTTATTTTTCTGACATGGTATCAGAGCCAGGTTAACCTAGATCGTTCCTTCCCTTCCTGTCCTCGCGTCGTCGTCGGCGCCGCAAATCAAAGGAAGCCGGTTCTTATCCACTTTTGTCAGAAACTGAAGAACTGATGCGGCAAGAGGACCCTGGAGGGCAAGCAGCGGCGGTGGGCCTGTCGAGAAGAAACCAACGCGTCGGACAGGTGGCCCTTCCTCGAGTTGCTTCAGGATCACGTCTGCGCCCAAGAAGCCACCTTCTTTTCTTCTTCGTTTGCCAATTGCCCATGTGAGGCCAGCCTCAACAGATCTCTCCAGAATTGCTTTGGCAAGATCCAGAGTAGCAAAGATAGAGAAGAGAGACAAATCAAAGGAAGGTATTTCATAACTCTGGCTCAAAGTGCTTTGGCAATTTTGAGAACTCCGGTGGCTGAATTTTGATCGTCGACTCCTGCTTCGATCGTCGACGCATCCGTGTGGTCAGATTTTGATTTCGCTACTTTTATTTTCGGATCTGAATTACTTCCTTGGATTCTTTCTTTATGTCTCTCAATATGGATCGTGTTAATACTCGATCGGATAAGCCTGCTAGATGTCGTCGTTGTCCGAATGCTGATCATGCTTACACTCATTGCCCCAACATTGAGTGTCGTTATTGCCACAAAAAGGGTCATGTCCGTCAGAACTGCCCAAAATTGAGTCGCACATCTTCTACAGCTGGCTCTTCCTCCTCCATGGCCGCCGTCACAAATGTTTTGCAGCCGCCTCAGTCCACTACTCCCACCCTTATGGATATCTACAAATTACTCACTCAGGTTTTATCTACCAATCCTTCATTAGCCACCACATCAGGTAACCGACAATGATTCTTAGATTCTGCTTGTTGCAACCATATGACCTCTAACATTAATCTGCTACATTCTATAAAACCTCTCACCACTTCGCCTCCCATTCACACTGCAAATGGTGCCCCCATGCACATTACACACACTGGTCATGCCACTTCACCATCTCTCCAAGATGTCTACTACATTCCCCATTTAACATTAAACCTTGTTTCTATTGGTCAGTTGGTTGAGCAGGGACTTACTGTTATTTTCACGTCTTCTGGTGTACAGGTTCAGGATTCGCAGACGGGCCAGATTCTTGGGACGGGGCGCAAGACGGGTCGCCTGTTTGAGCTTTGTTCCCTTCAACCCTTTCCTTCTATCTCTGCTGTCGTTTCTCCTTCTTCCATCTATCAGTGGCATCTCAGACTTGGGCATGCTTCATCACATAACCTCCGATCTCTTGCTGCTAAAGGTTTTTTTGGTTCTATTAAATTTGAATCCTTTGATTGTGTGCATTGCAAGCTTGGCAAACAGCCAGCACTTTCTTTCCCAAATAATCATTCTATTGCTGATAAACCTTTTTCCCTAGTTCACTCAGATATTTGGGGGCCCTCTCCTGTTGGTACGTTTAAAGGTTATCGATATTTTGTAATCTTTGTTGATGATTATTCCCGATTTACTTGGATTTATTTTTTGAAAAATCGTTCTGAACTTGCCTCTACTTACTCCACTTTTGCAAAAATGATTCAAACACAATTCTCATGTCCTATTAAAACACTCCGCACTGACAATGCTTTGGAATATAATGATTCTACCTTTCTCAATTTTCTTTCTGCCCAGGGCACTGTTGTTCAGCGCTCATGTCCTTACACTTCACAACAAAATGGTAGGGTTGAACGTAAACATAGGCACATTCTAGATACTGTTCGTGCCATGCTCCTTTCTGCTTCGTGTCCTGATCGGTTTTGGGGAGAAGCTGCCCTTACTGCTGTCTATACAATCAACCGGATGCCTTCTTCTGTACTTCAGGATGTCGTTCCTTATGAAAAGCTCTTTGGTCAACCACCAGATTACTCCATTCTTCGTCCATTTGGCTGTGTCAGTTTCGTCCACCTTCCCCCACATGAACGAAACAAATTGGAGCCTCAGAATCGTCTGTGTTGTTTGTTGGGATATGGGGTAGAACATAAGGGCTATCGTTGTTGGGATCCTGTGTCAAATCGAATTCGTATTTCTCGTCATGTCACCTTTTGGGAACATAAGATGTTCTCTTCTGAGTTCAAGTTTACCATTCCTTTTCAGACTGATTCCCCTTTCTTTGTTTTGGATTCATCTCCTTCTTTTGCAGGTCCCGAGCTCACACAGATTCCTGTTGACACTATCGATGCTTCCCCGTCACCAACTGATTCCCCTTTCTTTGTTTTGGATCCATCTCCTTCTTTTGCAGGTCCCGAGCTCACACAGATTCCTGTTAACACTGTCGATGCTTCCCCATCACCTCAAGCTGACTCATCTGCGTCTCCTGAACAAGTATCTCAAGTCCCTGCTGCCACTGGTCGACGTTCAACCCGTGTAAGTCGTCCTCCTTCTCATCTTCTTGATTACCATTGTTTCTCTGCCATTCTATCTAACCATGAGCCTAGGACCTTTCGTGAGGCAAACTGTGATCCATTGTGGCGTGAGGCTATGTCTGAGGAACTGCAGGCTCTTGAGAAGACTGGGACTTGGGATATCGTTGATCTACCACCTGGCAAGAAACCTATTAACTGCAAATGGGTTTACAAGATCAAAACAAATTCTGATGGATATGTTGAATGCTACAAAGCTCGTCTCGTGGCCAGAGGTTTCTTACAGGAGTACGACATTGACTATGAAGAAACATTTGCTCCTGTTGCACGTTTGACTTCTCTACGTTGTCTTTTGGCTATTGCCGCTGCTCGTCGATGGTCTCTTCACCAGTTGGATGTGAAGAATGCTTTTCTTCATGGAGATCTTTCTGAGGAGGTTTATATGAGTCCGCCGCCGGGTTCAGACATTTCAAGGAAGGTATGTAAGCTACGTCGTGCTCTTTATGGTCTGAAGCAGGCACCACGAGCTTGGTTCGCCAAGTTCAGCTCAGCACTTATTCAGTATGGGTTTACCGCCTCTCCCTATGACTCTGCTTTATTCATTCGTCGCTCCTCATCCGGGATTATTATTCTATTATTATATGTTGATGATATGGTGATCACTGGAGACGATGCCTCTGGAATATCTGATTTGCAGACCTACTTCATCAGCATTTTGATATGAAGTGTCTTGGTAAGCTACGTTACTTTCTAGGTCTTGAGATTTCTGACACGGCAGATGGTATCTATTTGTCCCAGGCAAAGTATGCTTTTGACCTCATCTCCCGTGCTGGCCTGACTGACAGCAAGACTGCCTCAACTCCACTTGAGGCAGACTGTCGTTTCACTCCTCTCGATGGCGCCCCTCTTGAGGACCCCACGCTCTATCGACAGTTAGTGGACTCCCTGATATATTTAACAGTCACTCGTCCTGATATAGCTTATGCAGTTCACATCGTTAGTCAGTTCATGACTAGTTCCTGTACAGCTCATCACTCTGCTGTATTACGTATTCTCCGCTATGTTAAGGGCACTCTCCTACATGGTCTTCACTTCTCTGCTGATTCATCATTGGTACTCACTGGTTACTCTGATGCTGATTGGGTAGGCGATCCCACTGACCGACGCTCCATCACTGGTTATTGTTTCTTCTTGGGTGATTCTCTTATTTCTTGGCGAAGCAAGAAACAGACTGTTGTTTCTCGTTCCAGCGCTGAGTCAGAGTATCGTGCGCTTGCTGATTCTACTTCTGAGCTTCTTTGGATTCGACGACTTCTTTCTGATCTTGGCATTCCTCAACCGCCTGCCACTGATCTTCATTGTGATAGTCAGAGTGCCATTCAGATTTCTCGAAATGATGTGTTTCATGAGCGAACTAAGCACATCGAGATCGATTGTCATTTTGTACGGCAGCATGTTAATGCTGGCACTGTGCAATTGCGATCTGTGTCTACCGAACATCAAATTGCAGATGTCTTCACCAAGTCTCTCTTGCCGGGTCGCTTCTATGTGTTATTAAGCAAACTCAAGCTGATCTCTACTCTACCACCTTGAGTTTGAGGGGGGTGTTAGAATATTAATATAGATTATTAATATTATGTTACCCGGTCTATGTGATCCGGTATTATGTTACCCGGTCTATGTGACCCGGTCTAAGAAATATTGCCTATATATATGGCTATGACTTGTATTATTTCATTCAATACAATTAATAAAGTTATTTTTCCGACAGTAGTAATTATGAATAGATTGAGTTCGTTGAAAATCTATCTAGTGTAATTTGATGTTAAACGGACTTTAAAATGATATAGAATGATTGTTTGTGCATGCTTTCTGTAATCTGGATTGAGTCAGTTTTTGACTGGGATCTAATCTTCATTGTTAATATACAAGATATGATTCAGATTTTCTTTTCTTTCATCCACTTTTCACGTTGCAAAGTATATGACAGTTTTGTTTTGACTTGTGAGTCTTTGGGACGTTCATGCTCTCACACCATGCAAATAAACATTCTATGAAATTAAGCATACGGTTTCTATAATCTTTTCAAATTATTTACCTCAATAATTATTATTTTTGCTTAACATTTCATTCACTTTGCCGCCTACCTATTTTTTGATGTCAGATATTTTTATTTTTATAGATACAAAAGTAGATATTCAATCTGATCTTCAGTCATTACAGTTGGAAACAGAAGGTAAAGTATTTTGTGAGTGAACAATAGGAGAACGTGGCAGCTCCAAAGTTGAATGTCAGGCTGCTACCAAAAGCTAATGTTTCCATTTAATATAATTATTTTGTTAATTTATTTTTTATGATGTTTTTGAACTCTGGTGACTAACAATAGATAAATACTTGGTATAATTTATTAATTTGGATAAATATTTATATTTGAAATTGATGATTTCGATGTTGTTACTAAATATTATTTTGATTAGTGTTGATATATATTGTAATTTCATATATTTGAATGTTGTTAGTATATTAAATTTGGATTAGTGTTGATGTTTTAATTATATACATTTGGATGGTGTTAGTAAAAAAATGATAAATCTCAGTCAGTCTCATGAACTCAATCCCTGGGGGTGACAGGTTCAGTCCCACAGAAGTTTCCCACCGACCACCAGAGTAAATCGGGAAGTGCATACGGCGGCCAATCTAGATGTCATGCATCCTTTGATTGCGTTTCCCATTTGGAAGAATTGGATGGTGTTAGTAAATATTATTTGATTAGTGTTGATATTGATGATTGGTGTTAAACAATGATGATTCGTGTTGAAATTAATTGTATTGATATTGTAATTATGTATATATTATATATATATATATATATATATATATATATATGATAAAATTCATAATAAAATTTATGACAAAATTTAAATTTTATCATTAATTTAGCGATAAAAATTTTAAATTCATCTTTAATTTAGAGATAAAATTAAAATTTCATTGTTAATTTTAACGATGGAATTCAAATTCTGTCAGATTCAAAATTCGATTACTAATCTATTGACAAAAATTTTAAATTCATCGCTAAATAATTTAGCAATCGAATTAAAAATCCATTGTAAAAATTAATAACAGAATTTAAATCTATCACTAAATTAGAAATAGATATTTTAAATCTATAACTAATTTAACGACGAAATTAAATTTTCATAACTAAAATTAACAATGAAATTTTAATTCGAACACTAAATTAGTGACAGATTTAAAATTTTCATCGCTAAATTAGTGACAAAATTTAAATTTTATCACTAAAATTAACGATTGAAATTTAATTACGTCGCTAATTTAATGATAAAATTTAAATATTATCATTAATTTAGCGATCGAATTTTAATTTTGTCGCTAAAATTGTGCGACCAATAATTTCGGTTGCTGATCGTTCTTTTTCTTATAGTGGATGTGAGTCATTAATTTCAAAATGGATGAATTAGATGAATCCAAGTGGAGAGACAATGTGTTCTTTTGGAAAGGATGTGATATAAATTGTCCAGTTCAAGTTGATCTAATTGAACTAAGAGGTTCCTCTAGCCCTTCATATCCGGCTCCTTGCCGACGATAGCCACACCACCAGACAGTAGGAGGCCGCGTCAACCTGCAGTTCCACGTCGACGAGAAAGACCTGAAGAGACAACCACTGAACGCACGGATTAGCGGGGCGCCGGGGAGTCCCGGCGTGGCCACTCCGACGCTCAAGTCAGGCAACGAGAAAAGAAGTGTGTTTAGAGAATTCCAGATGCTCAATTGTCATACCTGTGGGGTTTATATAGGAGTGGCGGGAGAGATATCCTAAGATCTTAGTATTTATGATTGGCGATGAGGCCGTAATCCTTGCGTTGTTTATCTGACAGTTCCCAATCATCTGACGGTTTTAACAACGCGGGTTATCTTCTTCGGATGGTTGGGATGATGCTGGACCAAGTAGGGGACTTAGTCTGCGCTTCCATTCTTGCTGAAAAGGTCAATGTGGGAACCCATAGATATCTGCTCCATGAACTGAGGTCAGGAGTGGCTAATTTGGGATGTACGGCTAGGATGCACAAGTACTATGTAGCCCTACCTTGGTTGAGGGGTCTCCGTAGGAATGTCCCTAGTTCTTTGTGGGAATTGCGGCTGAGGGGGGTGATGCGGAGATTCGGTCATGAGGTGGGCATGTGATGCCTGTACCTTGTCGCGAGGTAGGCATGTGATGTCATGACCTTACCCTGAGGTTGGCATGTGATGCCAAGACTTTGCCCTGAGGTAGGCGTATGATGTCGGTACCTCGTCCTGAGGTAGGCCTATAAGGCTAGGACCTTGCCCTGAGGTAGGCCCGTGATGCCGCGACCTCGTCATGAGGTGGCATATGATGTCAGGACCTTGCCCTGAGGTAGGCGTATGATGTCGGTACCTCGTCATGAGGTAGGCCTATAAGGCTAGGACCTTGCCCTGAGGTAGGTCCTTAATGCCAGGACCAGCCTAGGACGTAGACGCCTAAGCTTGGGTATGGATCATGGGGTCGGTGCTTCTATGCTTGTCATAAGAGGACGGGATTTATTCATCGTTGATCTTCATGTTGTAGCCCATGGAGACTTCTCAAGGAGGTTTGCCTGAGATCCGTCCTGGTCTTGTGATGCTTATAGTGAATTGAGTTACGAGCACTGAGGTCCAGAGGAACTCGGTTTGTATTGTAAGTCTAACGCTGATCTACTAGTGAGGTTGGTCAAGGAATTCTATAAAGGACCGAGCTTAGTCATGAGGTCGGATATGAAGGGGGTGCATTGTTATTGAGGGATGACCCTCCATATAACGAAGAATTCATCTTGTATATCAAAATGTGTGATGTCCCCTTGATGAGGTTAACGTTCCATTGGATTATCGTTTGGTTTGAGGATAAGATACCTGTGCTAATAGGGGAGGGAGCACGGACATTTTGCGTGAGGTCCGCACCTACTATGCTAAGGGAGGAGCTCGTCTCCTAGGGAGGTTGATTTTCCCTACCTTTCTCATGGCTTCGAGAAAATATTGCCCCGTGTCTACTTTGGGTTTCTTCTCCTTCCTTTATGCCACGTGTTTCTTCCTCGTTCGTCGATCTAAAGTTTTGGTGCTTCAACGATTGCGATCGGCTGACCGTTTGATTTAACTCTTCTCTCCTTCGCCTTCTCCGTTCACTTCGCCTAACCCTAATTCTTGCTTTCGCGCCCTCTGTCGTCTTTGCTCTAACTTCCTTCGTGAGCCCCACGCTTTCCGTAAGTTTCCCTTCCCTTTCTTAAGTGTTTCGGCCGCGTTCCCTACGTTCTTCGTCCCTGTCTTCTTAAGTTTTTTTCAGAAACCCTAACTTTCCATTTCTGGTCGCCTTTCCTCCTCTTGCCATCCCTGTGGCTTAGTTCTCCTCTGGTTGTCTTCTCTGCCCTTGCCTTTTCTTTAGATTAGGGTTTTCTCTACGAGTTCTACTGGTTCTATTAGTCGCCGGTTCCTTGGAGTTTCGTCGCCATCTTTCTTCCCTTAGCGCCTTTTTGTGCTTGCCCTAATGTCGACCAAGGTTCTATGGTACGAGAGGTGCAAGCCTTCTCGGTTTAATGGGGATGATGAGATCCTGCTTCGAGCCCAGTATGGAATCCCTTCCGACCACGAGATTTTGATTCCTACTAGGGCTCAGAGGACCCACGAACCTCCCCCGGGATACGTGACCTTCTTCCGAGAACAGATAGAAGGAGGTCTGCGCTTTCCCTTGCCATTCTTTTTGCAAAATCTTGCCTCCTACTTCCAGTTCTCCCTTTCCCAACTAGCCCCAAATTCCTTTAGCTTGGTTTGTGGTGCTTCTATCATCTTCGATGTTTATCAAGTTCCTAGGGATCCTACCACCTTCCACTACTTCTTTGACCTCAAAAAGGGAGGGAGAGGTGAGATTTACCTATCTGCTAGGCTCGGCCATAACTTCTTAGACAACTACCCTACCTCTCATAAGGGTTGGAAGGATAAGTATTTCTTCCTTAAGCCCCCTCAACCTTATACTTGGCCGACCTTCTTCCATCCGGAACCACTTCCCTCCCCCAGCTTAGACCAATATAGGTTCAGTCATACCTTCCTGACGAATTCTGCGATTTTGTTAGATCTTAAGTTTGATGTGAAGGTCCTGATAGCCAATGAGGCCCTGTTGTATAAGGCTGGGCTAAGTCCAAATGACATCCCTCTGGGTGCTTCTTTGAGTAAGTTCCCTTGGTGTCCTTTACAGTTCCTTTTTACTACTAACTAATTCTTCCTTTTCTATTCTTGGTAGGGGAAATCATGCTGAGTGCTTCAGTTAAGAAGAGCATGAAATGGGAGCTCACCACTACTGACAGTTGGTGGGTTTTCGAAAAATGCTGCTGGCTCTTCCGGCACTACCCCAGAGCTAGGGGATGCCGCTGTTGTTACCGAGCCAGAAAATTCTACCGCTACGGAGGAAGCTAGGGCCTCGGCCATCGCTACTGCTGAGGATGAAGCACCCCCACCGGCCCCTTCCAAGGACCTTGTTCATTTTTACGTCCCTCTCGAGTCTTTCAAGGGGGGGACTTCAGATACGGTGGTGGAGTTGGAATCCTCCCTAGGGACTGAACCGACCCCTGAAGATCCAGTGCCTGTTTTTTCTACCTCTGCGACCGTCTGATAGACCTGTTCAAGGAAAAGGGTCCGGGAGGAAAGAAGGCGGGTTCCTGCAGCCCCAGGGGGTTCGAAAGCTGTTATCATAGAAATACCTGAGGTCGACCCTGTGGAGGACCAGGTCCCTTCTTCCTTAGTCAGAGCCCTTGACGATTCCTCCTCTGAGGTCTATCCCCCCCGAGCTCCGTACCAAGCGAAATTATGATAAGGGTAAGTCCCTTGCTACTTCCTCCGAGACAACCCTAGCCCGCGGTGAGCCTGCGAAGCCAAAGAAATCGCGGGCCACGCGTCCCCCCTCGAGCTTTAGTTAGTTCAGAGCCTTCCCCGTGGACCGCTCCTTCAGGCCCAGCTGACAAGGCCTGTACTTCAGTAGAGAATTACAGACGCTATGAGCGGAGGTGCTCCCCAAGCTGCCCAATGACTTATTGTGTCAGCACATAAACGGGTTTCTTGCTAGGGTATGACTCTGTTTCTTCTCTTGTCCTTGCAAATCACTATTGACACCACGACGGTTCCATGGTCTTTATCCCTTAGGTCTTGAAGGAGTACCAGGAACTGGAGCGTCGAGTCCCTCCACTGGAATATGCCAATCGTCAACTTGAAGCTCAGGTGGCCGACCTCCAGGCCTAATTGAAGACCCCTGTAGTTGAGGCGGAGTTAGCCAGGGTCACGGCCCATGCTGAGACCTCCCGCTTGGAGGCCGAGGAGGCTCATGCCAAAGTTAAGAGGACCTCTGCAGAGTTGGCGAGACTGTGTAAGGATGCCGAGCTTAGGACCTCCCATCTCCAAAAACTAGAACAAGAGTTGCAGGCCTCCCAAGCCGCTTTGAAGACTTCTCAGGGGGAGTTAACTTATGTCCGGCAAGAAGTAACCCAACTGAAGGAGGGGCAAGGGTAAGGGAGGCCGACCTATCCTCTCAACGTAGGCAGCGGGAGGAGATCCATAAGGAGCTCCTAGAAAGCATCCAGCAGAGACAAACCTTAGAGCTTCAATATCTAAAAAGAAAAATTTACGGGCCCAGTCGTCTTTTGATCATGAGAAAGTATTGTCCGACCTCCGTGAGGAGCTGGCTAGTTTGAAGGAGGAGGAGGAGCAGCACTGGCAGGAGAGGAGGGCTGCCTTCTTGAAGTCACCCAAGTTTTATGAGATATTAGGAGCTCGTAGGAGCAAGATGCTGAAGTATGGCTTCGATGGAATGGGGAAACAGTTCGCGCAGTTTGGGCCTGATACCTAAGGGTGCCTGAACTGAAGTTTTCTGGATCTTCATAAAGTGTGGGATCAGTTCCTGGAGTCAGAAAAATAAGACCAGGGATTCATCCTTTTTGGCTAACTTTGGGACATTGTTTTTTGCAAACTTTGATATAGGATGCTAGACCTATATTTAATATCTTGTTCACTTTAGCTTAATCTTTAGAATCTTTGTATATAATGCTTGGTCTGTCTATGTTGATGTTGGTTGGTGTTGGGGGCAACCATGTTTGCTGCTCATGTGTTTTTGTTGGGTTTCTTGTTGATTTCTGTCCTTCTGTATTCTCTTTGTTCCTCGAGAACCTTGCCGACCTGACCTTTTGGCCGGATAGGGTCTTTGCTCAGGCCTGCTTTGATCTAGAAGCTCAGGCCGCTGTCCTAATATGTTAACTGCTGATATATTCATACCGAGCTCTGTTGGTCACATCTAATTGTGTGGATGCTACGCTTGGTGTAGGCTAGCCCTTCTTCCGGTATCAGCTCCTAAACAGAGCCCTCCCTCGTGGGTTTTGTGGTGAGCCGGTTTTTCCTACCATCCATGCATAAGAACCATTTTCTTTCCTAGGAATAAGTTCATTATGAATAGGTGCGCAGGGAAGGGGTCTATGAGACTATTTTGCCACCGGTTGGGATATCCAGGATACCCTAATATAAAAGGGTTGGCAGCCGTCTTGTTTTGGCGGGCGCGTGTTACTCCCTGCAGGTCTTCTACGGCCAACCCCTTGCTTCCTTCCCATCATCCTTCTGGGCTTGCCGCCGGTACTTCCTATCCTTCTGGCTTGTATACGCCGGTTGAATTGCCTTTTCTTGGTTTCCATCGGTATGGCTTCTTTGTCTTCTTCATCTCCCTGGTTTAAGACCCGTCGTAGCATTTATGATTCGGATGCTATTAGCCTATTCCGGAGTCAGTTTGCAATACCCTGTGATCATGCCCTTTTGGTGCCGCTGTCAGATCAGAGGCCTTGGCGCCCCTCTGTCGGCTTTATAACCGTTTTTTATGACCAGATGACTAGTGGTCTTAGGTTCCCCCTTCCTTCCTTCTTTTTAGAATTGACACGCTATTATCATCTCAACCTTTCCCAACTTGCTCCCAATTCCTACTGCCTTATTTGCGGTACCATCATCATCTGCCGACTGTATCAAATTTTATTGACCCCTGCTTTGTTCAACGCCTTATACGCCTTGCGTCG
>NW_027430692.1:0-3040 GCF_044706935.1 Curcuma longa | reverse complement strand
ACCTAACAATGAACACATTTGGATAAAATTGCACAAATGACATGACACAACAATAACAACATCAGGCCAAATTAGGCAAGCAACGTGATCTGACATTGAACACACTTTTTTTATGCAGCTGACATGACCTAACAATGAACACATTTAGATAAAATTATACAAATGACATGACACAAACAATGACAACATCGGGCCAAGTTAGATAGGCGATGTGACCTGACACGGAATACACTTTTTTGTGCATGTAAACACATATTTGGATAAAATTGTACAAATGACATGCACAACAATGACAACATCAGGCTAAGTTAGGCAAGCGACATGACCTGACACTGAACACACTTTTTTTGTGCAGATGACATGACCTAATAATGAACATATTTGGACAAAATTATATAAATGACATGACACAACAATAACAACATCAGGCCAAGTTAGGCAGGGGACGTGACCTGGCACTGAACACACTTTTTTTGTGTGCAGATGACATGACATAACAATGAACACATTTGGACAAAATTTGTATAATTTTATATTCACATTTTTTTCCTATATAATGGCTTACCAGATATTGGTATAACACATCCTATGTCAACAATATTTTTGAGAGTATTAGCTTCTTCGAATCAAAATGAGTTCAACCTCCACCTTCCGACAAGCTTCATACTCAATTGAAGAAGATAGACACTTATGTCATGTTTACCTTCATATTTCACAAAATCCAATCATAGGAATCAACCAGTCGAAGGATCAATTCTAGGCTAGAATTGAGAAAGAGTATCATGCAGATCCAAATTTTGCGCATTGTAGCCGACCGCCAAGATCTTTGCAAAAAAGAATGCTTCTTATGCTTGGTGCAGTATCAAAAATGAAAGGTTGCATACGACAAATCAAACATTTGAATCCAAGTGGAGCATCTGAACAAGATATTGTAAGTTGTTATGCTCATATTTATTTTAGACTATCTAAATTTTATAATCAAAGTCTAAGTTCATTAATAGCATTGTCTTCATAACTGATGTTTAATTGTTTTCTTGCAGTTAACTCGTGCCAGAGCGTTGTTAGCACAAGACCCGAAATACACAAAGGGTTTCAAATTTGACCATGTATGAGATATTCTCAAAGATATTGAAAAATTTGGCACTGACAATATGAATACTGCAAGCATTAAATCACGACAACAAACTGCTAATGTTGGTTCATCTAAACAATAATTCTCCGAGGAAGAATTTCATACACCTTCATCTCCTTATGTGGCTACTTTTGATCTTAATATCACTTCTTCAGATAGCGGTGGTAGTTCTACTAAACGACCTCCTGGGGTGAAGAAAGCAAAAATGAAGAAAAAAATGATGAACAAATTGCAAAGGTAATCCATATTAATGCTCAACTTGTTGAGGCAATGAATGCAAGTACTGCTGCTACTACAAAAATGACAGATGCTATAATCTACAAGCAAGAAACTAAAATTTTGTTCAAAGATTTGAACTCGATCTCTGACCCGATGATGCGTGATTATATTCGCAATGAACAAATTAGAATTATGCAAAAGAGAATGAAAGTCCAGGGATCTCGTCCAGCTGTACATCAAGGAGAAGGATCTCAATCATCTCCAATACAGAGAGAAGGATCACAACTCAATCAATATCAAGGTGAAGATCAAGAATCTCAGAATCCTACGAATTTTTACAACCAATATCATAATTATTTGAGTGGAACGGGGAGTGATTTTCCCGAATATTAGTATTGTAATATTATTTAAGTTATTTTAAGTTTATATGTGTTTTATTTGTAGTTATTTGTTAGGTTTAAGTATCTCAGTATCGTCTTTATTTGTATCCCTAAATGTTTTTAAGTTTATGTGTGTTGTACTCCTTATGTATTTGAATGATTATTAGTAATATTTTGAATTTGTGTCAGTACTATTTTTACTTTATATGTTAATATAATAGATGATGCATTTTACATTTATGCATATTAAATTTTTTAATTATATTATTATATATATATATATATATATATTAGTTAAATAATGTATAAATATAATTATAATTAAAATATATTAAATATATTATAAATAAAATTTATAATAAATTAAATCTTTGTAAATATGCATAATAAAATTAAAATATGTTGTTATATATATTTAATTTATATTTATAATAAATAATTAATATTATTATAAATAATGATAAAAAATTAATAATTATAAATTTATTTTTATTTATGATATTTAATCATATATATTGTATTTATTTTTAAATACAATAATATATACTATTTTATTTTTATTTTTATATTTATATTTAATTATATAATATAATAATAATAATATAAAAAAGTAAACTGCATCACCAAATTTGATAATGTATTTTGAGGTATGGGTTGGAATGGAATGGATAATTTTAACACCAAATTTGGGATTTTGGTGTGTGGGTTGGAGATGGTCTAATGCATCCAATAGATTCGATAGGAGATAACAGTACTAAACAATATTGAAAGATAATTGAGTAATTCTACATGAATAAACAGTGGAGTGGGGAAGCAACCCGTCTTACAGTCCAATAGGCAATACAAATAAATGATAATTGAAAGGACAAGTGCAGAATGAAAAACCAAACAATTTGCCGCCGATCCGGAAGTCCGAGCACCACGTACTCCTCCTGGATCTTCCTCGGTAGCACGTGCCTGGTCTCGTTCGTGTTCGGTAGCAGTTCTGGTTGGAAGGCGGATGTTAGAATTATTTCTTCCTGGCTGCTGCTCGAAGGCTTCTTTTATAGCCCGCCTGAGTCGACTTAGATCCCTATCTGGGTCGACTCCAGATGACGTGGCAGATAAAACTTTATCTCGTTCGCCGATTTCTTCTCTGAGTCGACTCATCTTGACTCCTGGGTAGACTCCAGCTTGTGTGGCGTCAGCGGCGATAAGAGCTCACTCGCGCGTCAGCCTGAGTCGACTCAAAACCCGATCTGAGTCGACTCTAAGTACCGAGTCGACTCAAAACCCGATCTAAGTTGACCCAGGTTTGATCAGAGTTGAC
>NW_027430691.1:0-3674 GCF_044706935.1 Curcuma longa | reverse complement strand
CACTACAACAAAAATGACTTTCCACAGCGTGCAAATATGCTATCCGCAGCGCACATCGCACGCTACAAAGTTGCAAGCTGTTAAAAGTCATTAGGCATCCGCAGCGTGCATTGCGCGCTGCGGATGTGGACATGACAGCGCAATGTGCGCTGGATGATCTCATCCGCCAGCGCACATTGTGCGCTGCGAATGCGATCATCCACGACGTGCATTGCGCGCCGCGAATGAGATCATCCGCGGCGCACATTGCGCGCTGCGATTGATCACATTCGGACAATCCGGAGCGTAAAATGTGCGCTGTGGATGAATAAAATACATTCAAATCATTCCTGATTATACCTGCGTTTCAAACCATTCAAATTGCAATTTTAAATTCAAATAATTAATAACAACATAGATACTACACACAACAACAACAACCACACACAAATAACACAATAATAATATAATTTCAAACTAGTATATATATTCAACAAATAACAGACTTAGTAACAATGGATCATAATAACAAAAAACTCTTTAGTTCTATGTTTTTTTTCTGAAAAGGTTAAAATCAAAATCTAAATTAGTTACACAATAATATATTTAGATAACCAAGCAATCGTGCTTCCTATTGCATCCTCAAGAAAAAGCATTTCTTCATTTGGTCGAAGTATGTCCACCTTCTCAACAAAAACTCTATCAATCCAAGCTTTCTAGCAAGATCCACCAAGAGGAACGTGATGTATTCTTGCATTTAGATCTGTAGATGCAATTCGGCCTTCTTCCACAACTCCATCAACACACCAATGAATTAATTTGCATTTGCTGTTCTCACTGATATCCCCACGACTCGCATTCTTCACTTTTGTCTGCAAAAAAAAAGTGTAATTAAATTAATTCAAAAAGCTTGAACTGCAGAAAAATTTAAAAACTCAACATTATAAGATAAGTAGAACAAAAGTTTAATACACAAAAAGCAGTTTCAATAATAAAAGAATTGATGGAATAATTCAGAGGAATTAATATAAAATATCTACAGAATTTTTAGATATACTAAATCTGTTATTCAGCAAGAAAAAGAAATTTTGAATGGTTGATTGAAATAGAAAAGAGTTTCTGAAGTTGATCACTAAATGCCCTTTAGGGTAAAACATTTATACGATTGTGGTGCATTCCATCATATTTTTATAAATCCTAGAATTGAACTACTAGGAATCAACATGCACAAAAGTTGAATGAAGCAAAGATCAAAATGCTAAAATGAATCAGTGGAGTTATAAGAACAGATAAAATAAAAAATCTAATAGTACTGGTGATATAATCTTGAGTGATGTTACCCTTGACAAATTTCACTGACTAAAGAGATAGCCAATCCAATGGTTTCTTAAACTCATAATCTCAATTCATCCATTTGAGCAATGGAGTAAAGGGAATTAACACATTCTGCAAATAGAAATCTATATGAAACAAAGAGAAAAATAACAACCTCTTTGAATTCTCTCAATTGCTTCATATGGATCATTTCTCCTGGTGTAATGAAGTGCATAAAACCATCAATTATGAAATAACTGTAGGCAATACAATTTAACAAATCTGTAATAAATAATATGCAGATAAAGGAAAGCATACCACGAAAATGTTCTAGCGAAATTCTGAGCCAGTTCCAAGTGGAATGAGCTGAAAGAACAGAATTACTTGTCATATGCGATTCAAATACAATATAAAAGAAACTCATCTTACAACAAGATGAGAAAATTGATCTTAAAAACAAGAACAACATCAATAACACCAAGTGTGGTGGATGGTTTAGGCTCCTGTCCAAGAGCTGTCACTGGTTGACCCTTCCAGAAGAAACCATCTAATCCTGCTGAGTGTCGACAATATGCAAACTAAAGAGACTAACCATGCTTTGAACTTAGTGGAACTAGAGAACTTTGTGAACAGAATAACAACTAAGTCCACAAGAGCATATTGAAGCAAAAAAGTAGGACACTAGCTATAAAGGTCTATCATGGAAAAAGTAAAAGAAATCATACAAATTATACAATGCCAAGTTTTAAAATACATATATGGATAACTGCTTATAAAAAACATCATTGATATCTTATTTGATTAAATGAAAAGCGATAATCATACACTAAATAACTGAAATAACTGGAAAATGACTATAGTTTTATATACCTACTGCTCTTGGAGTCGTTGCCTAACTATGTGAATCAGAATTACCAAAAAGTGGCTTGTTCGTGTTGTTATTCATGAAAATATAGTAAATTTATTTTGTTCATTTAGGTTCCTGGTCATGAGCATGGAAACTTTATTGGCCCTACCATTTTAGCTGATATTACAGGGGACATGGAGTGCTACAAGGTATCTTTATCTTCCCTTGCTTCTTTTCTGGTTTGGCAACTATGCCATGTTGTAGTAATCATGGTAGCATTTTAACTCTCAGACATCATACTTTGAAGCAAGTATTAGAGTAATGTGTTCTGCAGACATGAACTCCTGTTATCGAACTGATAGGATACCAACCAACTATATACAGTTAGGCCTTTTTATAAAATGCAATTGCACTACTGGAATTGTAGTGTCATATGTATTACTCTATAATGTTGGAAACTTGCAAATATTTTCAGTTGTTTCCTTTTGCTGTTATAGTGAATAAAAATTGATTAGATTACATGCCAACCTAAAAAAAAATAATTTTTTGCGCAAATTATTTTCGTCACTTAGTATGCGGTCCCCCATCTAAAATCCTGAATCCGCCGCTGGACATACAGAACTGAAACAAAACACCTTCTCTTTTCAGATCATTGACTAGAAAACAAACTAGAAAATTGAAGCCAAGAAAAGGAAACCTAGAAGATCGAGTATAGGCTAAGCTCAAACCGGCAGAAAGATCGCCAACAGGATAATCCCACCAAGGGGGAGGGGAAGGGGGCGAAGACGAGAAAATACCTGTAGGTGACGAGGGCCGGGAGTGGCCGGCCTCGGAGAAGGAGAGGGAGATCTCGGACGGCGTCGAAATAGGAGAGGTGGTCGAGCCGGATCTCAACGATGTCGGCTCTGAGGGACTTGGCGGCGGCCGCGTCGGCCACCATCTGCTCCACCGTCTTTGACACCAAAGGCACGCAAAGCAGGGTCATCTTCTCTTTCGTGCTGCGACGACGGCAGCGGTCTTCGTGCAAGGAGGGCGGATGGGGCAGCAAGGACGGTCACGACAGAGGATGCTGGTTCAGGCGGCGTCGGCGTCGAAGACGGCAAAACGGCGATGACGAAGGAGAAGCGAAGGGGCGAGTAGGGGACAACGAAGGGAAATAGAGAAGCGAAGGGTTTTTTTTTAAAGAGGAAACCCTTAATCGGAGAAATTAGATTCGGCGATTAAAAACCTTCTAAATCAACTTATGACAGCGTACTATATACCTGTTATAATTTATAAATTTTTAACAGCGCATAATGTGCGCTGTTAATATAAATTTTTAATAGCGCATATTGCGCGCTGTCGAAATACTTTTAACGGCGCACAATATGCGCTGTCAAAAATAATTTTAACGGTGTACAATATGCGCTGTTAAAAGTATTTTTAACAGCGTATTATTGTTGCGCGCTGCGGTTGATAAAAATATGATATTATCCGCAGCGTATTTTATTGGGCGCGCCGTCAAAGCAACTATTAACAGCGCGCCTATGATGTG
>NW_027430690.1:0-9803 GCF_044706935.1 Curcuma longa | reverse complement strand
CACCCCCTTTGCAGGTGCTACTGTTGCTAAGGGCGAAGTCCCTTGTAATTTTACATCCCTTCTAGAAAGTGGGGATCACCTTGGCCACTTGGTGGTCGACTATAAGCTAACCTTGTCATTTACCTCCCTTCACATAACATGAGGGTGGGTTGTGATGGATGCCTGGGTAAGCATAATCATCCGACTATATGTAGCAACCCTATGATTTACCTCTCTTCACATAACATGGGGGTGGCATGTGATGACGCCTAGGTGAGAGTAATCGCCTTTTTGCTATAATGATAAAGTCTAATGCCCCCATGGGCTAGCGTAGATGGTTTCTATAAAGGTGTTGCCACCAATAGACCAGGGGACGATTCCCTGCGGGTGCAGAAGCTCAACTGGTTGCAGGTGCTACTGTTGCTAAGCAGCGAAGCTCCCCCAATAATTTTACCTCCTTTTCAAAAAATGGGGGATCACCTTGGCCACTTGGTGGTGACAATAAGTTAACTTCTAATTTACCTCCCGTCACATAACCTAAGGATGGACATAAGGGGGGATTGAGATGAGTGAAATCACTTTTTTGCTAGTGTAGATGGTTCCTATAAGGGCGTTGCCATCAATAGACCAGGGGTTGATTTCTAATGGGTGCGAAAGCTCGGTTGGTTACCTCACCCCCCCCCCCCCCCCCCTTGCAGGTTTTATTATTGCTAAGGGCGAAGTCCCCCATGATTTTACCTCCCTTCTAGAAAGTGGGGGATCACCTTGGAGGGGCCGCCGTGGTAACGGATTCACCTTTGACATTGATGATAAAGAGTCTTAAGCCCACATGAGTTAGCATAGTTGGTATCTGCATGTGATGTTGCTGTAATAGGTCATGAGATCGATCTCCAGCATATGGGCGGGATGGCTCACTGGCTCACTGATCTCCCCATGTAGAGGACCGTTGTGCTAGGTGAAGCCACCCGTGATTTACCCCCCTTCTAGATCGTGTGGAGCAATCTTGGAGGGGCTTACGAGGTGAGGGTTATCACCTTTTGCTGCAATGATAAAGAGTCTTAATGGCTCCTTGGTAATGGTGCGGCGAGAAGGCATTTGCCAGATTAATTAAGCACATAGTTCAATTCCCAACTATGACGTATTGTAGTGCAATTTTCTTCAATGGAATAAAAAACTTGGGATGTTGGTTGTTGGGTGAGGAGTCGCGCGCACTTCTAAATTTACCTTGGTGGTCTACCTCCCTTCCAAATTGCTTGGGGTAATCCTGGAAGGGTCCACGAGATGAGAGTTATCACATTTTATTGCAATGATAAAGAGTCTTAAGGCCGCCCCCCTCCCGATGCCAATGGTGCGGCGATAAGACATTTGGTAGATTAACCAAGTACATAGTTTGATTCCTAACTATGACGTATTGTAGGGCATTTTTCTTCAATGGAATGAAAAATCTGGGACACACACTTCTGAATTTACCTTGGTGGTCAGTAGAGCTTTTCTGAATTTACTTTGGTGGTCAGTTGGAGCTTTCTGTGGGGCCGGGCCGATCATCTTTAAAATTTAACAAGTTCGAAGAACTGGATACTAAAATTATAAAAAAAATGATAAAAAGTCTTAAGGCCCCGAGCATAATGCACAAGACGCTCAACAGATTAATGAAGCACTATAGTTCAAATCTCAATTACGATGCACTATGATTGGGTAAGAAATCGTTTGCATTTTCTGATTTATTTAATGGACAAATCAGAAAAAAGAGTTGTTCATCTTCAAAATTAATTGGTCTATAAAGATTGGACAACTGAATTATCAAAATATATAAATAGTCTGCAATGTTATTATTTTGTAATTATATTTTTAAAAAATTTAATTAATTATATGTAATCAATTCGCACGTTGAGCTATTAAACTTTTACAATTTAGTGTATATAATTGATCAGCAGACTAGCCTACGTAGCGCAAGCGTGCGCGTACAATAATTAAATAATAATAATTAAAAAAAATTAACGTCGCACTGAATACGGCATTGGCCCTTGCGAAAAGTCTCCCACTCCATTCTTTAAGCTTCAGTCGTATATTACAACTAACATTACGGTCAAAGATGGTTTGATGCCCCTTCTGCTATTTTACAAACAGGAGGAGGCGAGAGCATTAGCAAGCATCGAGAATTGATAGACACGATGACCACCGTCCTCTCCTCCGCCTCTCTCGCCGTGCTGTCGTCCAATCCTCGTTTCCCGACGCCAAGCTCCTCGTCAACCAAACTGCAGATCTTCAGCCATCAGGATCACCTATCCTT
Organism: Curcuma longa; assembly: GCF_044706935.1. Lineage (NCBI taxonomy): Eukaryota > Viridiplantae > Streptophyta > Magnoliopsida > Zingiberales > Zingiberaceae > Curcuma > Curcuma longa. The sequence continues at coordinate 7,534 of NW_027430690.1, read as the reverse complement.
CAGCTTCCCCGCGCGCTTGGTTGTGTCTCCTGCAGCTTCCACTAATCACACCGTTAGAATTCCTCCTCCTTCTGCCATCGTCTCGCCTGCTGTGACGGCCTCCATGAGTGCTGCTGGTCTGGTTTCATACATATCTCAGAATGAACAAATAGTTTTGTTAATTTTATTACTGATTTTGTTTAAATTTATCTGGGGAACAAACAGATGCAGATGAAGGAAAGATGAAGCAACTCATCTCTGTCATTACCGGACACCTTGCAAGTTTAGGAGATGGACTAGAAGACCTCAGCAGCTCCCCGCGGGATGCTCTGAGAATGGTGGATGTGATCGAGCGGCTCGGAATTCAAAGATTTTTCCAAGAACAAATCCACAGAATCATACGCTTAAGCTACTTGTATGTTCTGCCCTTTTGTGATCTGGATCCTTTCTATCTCCGCCTGTTTCTTCTAATTAAGCGAGGATCATTGATGAGGACAAAAAATGGCTTGTCACTGATGTTTTCAGGCGATGGCACGAGCAACTCGGGTTCCATGACGACGCCGATGCTACATTGTTGGGATTTCGCTTGCTCAGGCTCTTTGGCTACCATGTCACTGCAGGTGCTATGCTTCAATTTTGTTTTTTCTTAACTCTTGATCACGATGCATGTGTCTTCTTAATATGAGGCTATTTCCTAAGGAGAGAGATCAACAAGAGTCTTCTTGGAAAAAAGATAGAAATAGTAAATGAATGTCTTGCCATATTAATTTCATTGTGCATAGAGTTTTGAGTACATACTTATCTACAAAATAGGTTGTCCTTCTACCAAGGATACAAAACCATCCTTATTCTTTGCCATATTAATTTCATTGTGCATATAGAGTTTGAGTATATTTTAGCATTGGTTGGTGCTACTAGCATCAAGCTGGCATGTCACTACCATACACATATACTAGAGCAGCCTCTACCGAGCAACTTCTTTATTCTTTGCAAGCACATTCTTTGAACAACGACCAAAATACACTACGCCATAGACATTATGTTAGAAATGGGAATGAAAAAGGAGGATGAAGGGAATAGACTCTATTATTTTAGTCTCACATTGGGAGTTTTATGGTTAATTAGGTGGATAATTTATATTGTTGCACAAACATATATATTGTGAACAAATACACAAGGAAAATTTCTCTCTCATGCATGAGTGTGCTGGGGGTGTAAATTTTAGAGCTTGAATTTGCACTTAACTGAGTTGACTTAGCTTGAGTACGTAGTGCGCAAATTTTAGAACTTGGATTTACACTTAATCAAGTTGACTCATGTATGAGTATTACCTACACATGTTGAATGAACTAATATTTTGTCATCTAAATTAATTTTTTTACTCAAATGTAATGGATGCATTAATGTGATTATTGCAAAATCCATAACTATCCGAGTATAACGGCTAACTATTAATGATCAGCGACAGCATTTTGATTCAACCATTAAAGGCAATAAATGACTTTTACTCTGTTGGTTAACATAGCCAAAAGGGAAGCACTCCTATTTAAGGTGACTAAATCTTGAGTAGAAAAATGAGTGAAAGCAATACTTGTTGGTTAACATAGCCAAAAGGGAAGCACTCCTATTTAAGGTGACTAAATCTTGAGTAGAAAAATGAGTGAAAGCAATACTCTGTCGTCCATCTATGTTCCCCTCAAATTATTTTTCTTTTGTCATGCATCTATTGCTCGGTAGACTATCAGTGATAGTATTTGGGTACCATTCTCAGTTCGCCCTGAAACAACCTCGAAGCACCGACGGAAGTGGGACAAATATGTTTTAAGCAATCTACGTTGAACACAAGCCTCAGCACTCGGAAACCCACTCGGGAATATTTTCCCGAGCACTTGAACTCCAAGCCCGAGCACTTAGCACTTAGCACTTGGGTGATACTCAGTAATCGAGCGACTTCTCTCCACTCGGCGTTCTACTCAGTAGTCAAGCGACTTTTCTCCCTACTCAACATTCCACTTGGGAGATAACAGAAGTTGGACAAAGTTCTCTCCCGACCAATGGCGTAATTAGGATTTTGAATTGTACTGGGCTAAATTAGTAAGATTTAACTAATTATTTAATTTTTTAAATTTTAATTTAACAAAATAAATAAATAATTACTGGGCTACATTGGGCTGAGCCCAGTGCAGCCCAGCCACTGGCTACGCCAGTGCTCCCGACTTAACTCAGTAGTTGAGCAACAGTTCACTCGGCTGAGTCAACGTTCAAGTGACTCGGATCTCTACTGACTTGGGCGATGACACACAACATCCCTCTCAAGAAGCATCAGATCACCAAACCTCGTGGCATTGGGAGAGCAACATCCCACTTGGCTTTGGCTCCTCACCTGGATAACCAAGCAGTGCGGAGCTTGATAGCCTAAGATTATCAACTCAGGTCATCTCACAGATAACTGAAGTTAATTTATAATTTAGATTATTCCCCTCAATCTTCAGCAACAAAATTGTCTAACATTTTTAAAACAAATTTAGTTATGTTGGGATGACCACAAAAAGTGTTGAGATGTAACAGATGTTAGGATCGGTTGGTTCGCTAGAGGGGGTGAATAGCGTTTCTCGATTTTTCTTGATCTTTCTCTGCACAGAGATTAGCGGAAGCAAAAATATAAAAGAGAAAATAAGAGATCAACGTTAACCCGCTTTGTTTACTTGGTATCCACCCCCGCAGAGGTGACTAATCCAAGGATCCACACGCACGCACACACCCGATGCACTATGAATCTTCTCCTTCTCGAAAACCTCGAAGGCGGAGAAACCTTTACAACTCTTTCGATCTCCTCAAGAATAATATGAAATAGTGTTTAGGAGGAGAGGAAGAAAGCAGAGAAATAGAGAACAAACAAGTTCTCAGAAGAAGCACAAAAGAATGAAAGAATAGCAGAATCCTTGTAAAATCATGAGTTATTCTCGCGCAGGCTTCTTTTATAACTCTTCGGCATCAGTCGACTGCTGGCAGGGCCAGTCGACTGATGGCTTCAATCGGCAACAAAATCTCGCATTAAAGCGCATTAAATGCTTGCCAATTTTCTGCAACGTTAAAATAGTAGTCGACTGTTCCAAGACCAGTCGACTGGCATCAGTCGACTCACCATAATACCAGTCGACTGCCCAGTCGACTCCTGTCTTCCTCTGGCTCGACTGATTTCTCTGTGTGCGTTTGATTTATGAGCAGTCGACTGCTGGCAGGGCCAGTCGACTGGTGAAACTGAAAAATCACATTTCAGCTTCTCTTGACCTAGACCTCGGCCTTCAAATACCTCCTATAGCCTCATGCCTTCCCTGGATGCTCCATCATCCTTGCACTAGCTTGAGATGCTTCCATCAGCTTCGTCATGTCAAGTCTTTGCTAAGACTACCCACTTGGACTTTTCCTTGCCAAGACTTTCCACTTGGACTTTTCCTTGCCAAGACTTTCCACTTGGACTTTTCCTTGCCAAGACCACGCTTGGACTTTCCTTTGCCAAGACTACGCTTGGACTTTCCTGCAAACTTGCATCACACATGTTAGATCACAAGTATTGCCTAACTTCAAACATGGTTTAGTCAAACATTAAAAAGGGGGGAAGTTGTTGGTGCAATCTTACTCCAGGCACACAACAACAACCCTATAATATACCAAAAATCTCGAAACACCCATAATTTCTTCGTCCAACGAAGAATCCAGCTTCTCCGGAGAACGGTTCGGCGGCAGCAATTAGAGTTTTTGGAAACCTTAGGTGGCAGCAAGGTCAACCTCACTAGAATTTCGGTTGGTCGACGGCGGACCAAGGTGGCGGCGGTAGTGAGCAGAAACCAGCAGAACAGAGGTTTTCGGACTCGGGAGCACGCAGGAGCAAAGAGAATAGGTCAATACCTGTTCACGGCCTTCTCCTCTGACGAGCGGATCCTCCGGTGAGCGGCGGAGCGTGCGCAAATGGCGAGAACAGCGACCGCCACGAGATTTTAGGGCAAAAGAAGAAGAGGAAGAGGGGTGCTAAGGTTTGTGATTGAGCTCGTCTACTGAAACCTCAACCTCAGCCCTCTCTTATACCCTTTGCTGGCGCGAAAAAGGCAGCGAAATACTCGACTATCGGCGGCGACCAAGCGGCGGTGGGCACGGTCATCGCACGCGCGAGGAAGGAGTCGCGGCGCTTGGTTCGGTTGGGGTCGCGTGGGTCGGGCTGGGAAGAGAAGAAGAGGGCTCGGTTCAATTGAACCAGGTTCACGTTTAGTACTGTAGCAAACTATCTTTGTTTTTGATTCACTTGGTTTGGTGATCAAACAATCTATGATTTGATCCAAATAAGTTTTATTTGATTCATCTTCTCAAGACGAATCTGGTTATCCCTTTTATTTTGCCAAAATTTTTCATTATTAATCAAATTAAGTTGATTTAATTTTGATTCAATATTAAGTCATTTGGTTCAATAACCAAATTCCTTCTAATCTAAACCAAACCAATTTTTCTTATTGGTTGGCCCAACCAAATCAACATTCTCTCGATATGAGAATTCAATTCTCAAACTTGTTTTAGTCCTCTCCAAAACTTCTTGTTCGTATGACCCACGGTATGTTGGTCGTCCGTAATTAGGTGACAAAACTAATATTTTCTTGATCTTCTGATGCCAAGGGGATGTGGTGGTAGTCTTAGGATGCATTCATCATACATATGAGCTCACAACTTGAGGTCCAGTACTCTACCAGTTGGTCAATTCAGGGAAGAGAATAGTAGTCCTTTGGGTAAATTTTTTTGAGGTCGCAAAAATCCACACAAACTCGTCATTTTCCTCCAAACTTAGGTACCATCACCATATTTGTCAACTAAGTCAAAAACTCAACTTCCCAAATGTGTCCTGCTTCCAATAGGTTAGTAATCTCAGATTGGATTACTTGGTTCTGTTTGTGTCTGAAATGTAATTTCTTCAGCCTGATTGGCCGAGTTCCTAGTGCAACATTGAGTCGATGCTCCATCACTATGAGGGATATGTTGCTGACTTCTTGGGTTGATTAAGAAAACACATCTTTGTTACAAGAAAGATAAGTGATCAATGCTTGCTTTACCTCAGGAATGAGGGCAAACGTGATCTGAGTGATTCTATCAAGTTGATCGGGCACAATTCGGTATCTCCTCCTGTCCATCATCTTGCCGAGAAACAAATGTCTCTTAAAGGGCTTGAACTTCTATTCTCTGAGTCCTCCAGACCTTTCAGGTGTCGACCAGATCATTTCCATGTAACATTTTCTTGCAATCGTTTAGTCCCCACTACTAGAAAAAAGTTAATAGACAACGCCTCAAAGGCAACGGTTTTTAGCAAAAGCGTTGTGGTTTTTCAATTTACAACATTTTTAGTCAAAATCGTTGTCTTTTAAAACTAAAAGACAACGTTTGTTCTGAAAGCGTTGTCTATTAGCGTTTATTTTGGGTCAACCACAACACTTTTAAAAAACCGTTATTGAAAACGTTGTCTTTTAGTGGATTTTTTTTTTGCCAAAGACAACGCTTTTAAAAAGTATTGTCGTTGAGGGTTGTCATTGAGGGTTTAGAGGGTTTATATCCAAGTTTTTTATCGGGCAAGTCCACGATTTCCTTCATGCCCCATTTTCGTCCCTCTCCCCTCTCGCACCTCTTCCAGCTCGTCTTCTCCCGCCCCATTTTCTTCCACTTCTTAATCGCGCGACGCTGCAGAAGGTTCTTGCTCTTCTCAATCGCTGGAGAAGGAACCCTAGCTGGTGGCGATTCAGCAGCAGCGTTAAAAAGGAAATTCTGGTTCAACGCAAATAGCGGGCTCGCAACTAGGTTAGTTTCTCTCTCGCGATTTCTTCTCCGCACTTCACCTCTTCTCCATCACCGAGCCCCCCGCCGGCTGTCCCCCTGCCCCTCCGCGTCCCTTCTCCACTTCTCCGATCAGCTCTGAACGAGACACGGCCACTCCGATAGTCGACAAAGATCAGATTTCCCACCTCCGCCATTCCCTGTCGTTTGAGATCGCCGCTGTGAGTGGTTGTTCCCAGCAGTGATCGCCGGCGACAGCCACTTCACCCGCATCCACAGAAGCGAGAAGGCAGCCGGGCCTGTCTGCGGTTGTAGCAGGGTTGAACCCCGATCCCTGTCTGCAGTTGTAGCAGGGCGCCTTCAACCTTCTTCCTTCATCCACCGCATGGAGGTAACCTTGGGCTCTATTTGCGGTTAACTGTTCCCGTCAAGAACTTCTCCTGGGCGAACACGTCACTTCCTCCAGGCGCTGTGCGGGAGAATGATGGAGACGAGCTGCTGGTCGCCGGAGACCTGCGACCACAAAACACCGTGAGATGGCTGGCCGGCGAGACCGGCGAGACCACTCCGATGCCTAAGTCAGCGACGGCAGTTGAAGAGAAAACGAGTGGCAACAGTAGAAACAATGAGCACATACCTGGCCCCTCTACAGGGGCTCTCCTTATATAAGGAGGAGTCGGTCCGTACCACGGACGAGGCAAGGTTGACCTTACCTTGAAAGTACTCTCCGTACCGGGAGGGAGTGCTGTCTTTAATGAGGAGGTACAATGTGGACAGTATCGTACGCCGAGACGGCGCGTGGCCCTGCTTGGCGGCGTACCTGTCAGAAGGAGTGGTCGATAGGACAAGAGGACTGGAGTGGTCAGGGGTAGGGCGTACGCTTCGGCTCCGACTCCCTAGGTCGGGTCGGGGCTGCTGCTCAATCGGGCTATCCGGGAGTCGGCGAGTCGGGTATGCCCCCCACTAGGATTATCTGGGAGTTGGCCTGGTAAGATTATTCGTCTTCTCGGCGGGCCCACTGGGCTGTCGGGCTTAGGTGGAGAGCCTCTGGGCCATTACCCGGGAACCTGGATCCGGGCCTCGGCGCTTCATCCGACTGTCCTTGGATAGTTGACTCGACTCGGCCGCGTCTCTCTGTCGGGTCCCGACCCGAACCCTTACGCCCGTAACACCAGCCTTCCCACTAGTCTAGTCGAAGGAGACGTGTGTTCGACTGACTAGACCCAGTCCGAGTCGAGTGGCACCGGTTGGTATTCCTGCGCTGACCCGCCAGTGATGGGCTGCCACGTGTCGGGGGGACATTGGATGACTCGGCCGACGCACGTGATCGGCATGGCGTGCTTTACTGCGGCGGGATGTCCGATGGGACAGCCGAATCGTCGCCATAATTGCGCCGTATCACGCCTCGGAAACGTGCATCATCGGACGGTTGCCAGGAGATCCCGCCTTTTTTCGACTGTCCGATCGGACGGCTGAGGAGTGGTAGGGTTTGGTATAAGTAGGGGAGGGTTAGGCGCGTTGCGCCTCCTCGCCGCCTTCGTCTTCTTCCCCGCTGCTTGCTTCGGTTCTCCTCTCGTTGCCGCTTCCTTCCTTCCTTGCATCAAGTAAGCTTTCTTCTTGCGTCGAGTTCCTTTCTCCTTCCTTTAGTAGCGCCGCATCCGTGGGTCCCGAGACCGCCACTCGGGAAGGAGAGGCACCGTGGCCGAGGAGCCGGGGGCCGTGCCTCCTTCAGCCAGCAAAGGGAAGG
>NW_027430689.1:0-7716 GCF_044706935.1 Curcuma longa | reverse complement strand
GAATAATCTAAATTATAAATTAACTTCACTTATCTGTGAGATAACCTGAGCTGATAATCTCAGGCTACCAAGCTCCGCACTGCTTAGTTATCCAGGTGAGGAGCCAAGGCCGAGTGGGATGTTGCTCTCCCAGTGCCGCGAGGTCTGATGACCTGATGCTTCCCGAGGGGATGTTGTGTGTCATCGCCTAAGTCGGTAGAGATCCAAGTTGTTGATAGCAAAGTTGGTTAAACTGCCAAATGCTGAGTCACTTGAATGTTGAGTTAGCAGAGTGAACTGTTACCCGACTACTAAGTCAAGCTGGGAGAGAACTTTGCCTGACTTCTGTTATCACCCGAGTGGAATGTCGAGTCAGACAGAAGTCGCCCGACTACTGAGTAGAACGCCAAGTGGAGAGAAGTCACTCAACTATTAAGTATCACCCGAGTGCTAAGTGCTCGAGCTTGGAGTTCAAGTATTCGGGAAAGTATTCTCGTGTGGGTTTCTGAGTGTCGAGGTTTGTGTTCAACGGAGATTCCTTAAAATAGATTCGTCCCACCTCCGACGACAGTGCTTCGAGGTTGTCATTGGTCATTCGGTTCACTAGATACAACTACAAATCGTGATTTCCACCAAACACTGATGGTCACGATGAACTGATAATAGTACCCGAAGACTATCACTGATAGTCTACCGAGCAATAGATGCATGACATAGAAAAAATAATTTAAGGGGAACATAGGTGGACAGAGTATTACTTTCACTCATTTTTCTACTCAAGATTTAGCCTCCTTATATAGGAGTGCCTCCCTTTTGGCTGCGTTAACCGATAGAGTAAAAGTTATTTATTGCCTTTAATGGTAGGATCAAAATGTTGTCGCTGACCATCAATAGTTGGTCGTTGTACCGGGATAGTTATAGATTTTGCAATAATCACATTAATGCATCCGCTATATCTGAGCAAAAAAATTAATTTAGAATGATAAAATATTAGTTCATTTGACGCGTGCAAGTAATACTCACACATGAGTTAACTTAGTTAAGTGCAAATCCAAGCCCTAAAATTTGCACCCCTACACACTCACGCTAAGTCAACTTGGTTAAGTGCAAATTCGAGCCCTAAAATTTACACCGCCCGCACACTCATGCATGAGAGAGAAACTCTCCTTATGTATTTGCTCACAACATATATGCTTGTGCAACAATATAAATTATCCATCTAACCATAAAACTCCCAATGTAAAATTAAAATTAAATATCATCGAGTCTATTCGTCTATTCCTTGCATCCACCTTTTTTATTCACATTTCTAACATAATGTCTATGGCGTAGTGTATTTTGGTCGTTGTTCAAAGAATGTGCTTCCCAAGAATAAAGAGGTTGCTCGGTAGAGGCTGCTCTAGTGTATGTGTATGGTAGTGACATGCCAGCTTGATGATGATGCTAGTAGTACCAACCAATGCTAAAATAGAGATTAGGATGGTTTTGTATCCTTGGTAGAAGGACAACCTATTTTGTAGATAAGTATGTACTCAAACTCTATGCACAATGAAATTAATATGGCAAGATATTCATTTACTATTTCTATCTTTTTCCAAGAAGACTCTTGTTGATCTCTCTCATTACGAAATAGCCTCATATTAAGAAGACACATGCATCGTGATCAAGAGTTAATAAAAAAACAAAATTGAAGCATAGCACCTGCAGTGACATGGTAGCCAAAGAGCCTGAGCAAGCGAAATCCCAACAATGTAGCATCGGCGTCGTCATGGAACCCGAGTTGCTCGTGCCATCGCCTGAAAACATCAGTGACAAGCCAGTTTTTGTCCTCATCAATGATCCTCGCTTAATTAGAAGAAACAGGCGGAGATAGAAAGGATCCAGATCACAAAAGGGCAGCACATACAAGTAGCTCAAGCGTATGATTCTGTGGATTTGTTCTTGGAAAAATCTTTGAATTCCAGCCGCTCGATCACATCCACCATTTTCAGGGCATCCCGCGGGGAGCTGCTGAGGTCTTCTAGTCCATCTCCTAAACTTGCAAGGTGTCCGGTAATGGCAGAGATGAGTTGCTTCATCTTTCCTTCATCTGCATCTGTTTGTTCCCCAGATAAATTTAAACAAAATCAGGAATAAAATTAACAAAACTATATGTTCATTCTGAGATATGTATGAAACCAGACCAGCAGCACTCATGGAGGCCGTCACAGCAGGCGAGACGATGGCAGAAGGAGGAGGAATTCTAACGGCGTGATTAGTGGAAGCTGCAGGAGAAACAACCAAGCGCGGGAAGCTGAAGGATAGGTGATCCTGATGGCTGAAGATCTGCAGTTTGGCTGACGAGGAGCTTGGCGTCGGGAAACGAGGATTGGACGACAGCACGGCGAGAGAGGCGGAGGAGAGGACGGTGGTCATCGTGTCTATCAATTCTCGATGCTTGCTATTGTTCTCACCTCCTCCTGTTTGTATAATAGCAGAAGGGGCATCAAACCATCTTTGACTGACCGTCATGTTAGTTGTAATATACGACTGAAGCTTAAAGAATGGAGTGGGAGACTTTTCGCAAGGGCCAATGCCGTATCCATTGCGACGTTAATTTTTTTTAATTATTATTATTTAATTATTGTACGCGCACGCTTGCGCTACGTAGGCTAGTCTGCTGATCAATTATATACACTAAATTGTAAAAGTTTAATAGCTCAACGTGCGAATTGATTACACATAATTAATTTAATTTTTTAAAAATATAATTACAAAATAATAACATTGCAGACTATTTATATATTTTGATAATTCAGTTGTCCAATCTTTATAGACCAATTAATTTTGAAGATGGACAACTCTTCTTCTCCATTAAATAAATCAGAAAGTGCAAACAATTTCTCACCCAATCATAGTGCATCGTAATTAAGATTTGAACTATAGTGCTTCATTAATCTGTTGAGCGTCTTGTGCACTATGCTCGGGGCCTTAAGACTTTTTATCATTTTTTTATAATTTTAGTATCCAGTTCTTCGAACTTGTTAAATTTTAAAGATGATCGGCCCGGCCCCACAGAAAGCTCCAACTGACCACCAAAGTAAATTCAGAAGAGCTTCCACTGACCACCAAGGTAAATTCAAAAGTGTGTGTCCCAGATTTTTCATTCCATTGAAGAAAAATGCCCTACAATACGTCATAGTTGGGAATCAAACTATGTACTTGGTTAATCTACCAAATGTCTTATCGCCGCACCATTGGCATCGGGAGGGGGGGGGGGGGGGGCGGCCTTAAGACTCTTTATCATTGCAATAAAATGTGATAACTCTCATCTCGTGGACCCTTCCAGGATTACCCAAGCAATTTGGAAGGGAGGTAGACCACCAAGGTAAATTCAGAAGTGCGCGCGACTCCTCACCCAACAACCAACATCCCAAGTTTTTTATTCCATTGAAGAAATTTACACTACAATACGTCATAGTTGGGAATTGAACTATGTGCTTAATTAATCTGGCAAATGCCTTATCGCCGCACCATTACCAGGGAGCCATTAAGACTCTTTATCATTGCAGCAAAAGGTGATAACCCTCACCTCGTGAGCCCCTCCAAGATTGCTTCACACGATCTAGAAGGGGGGTAAATCACGGGTGGCTTCACCTAGCACAACGGTCCTCTACATGGGGAGATCAATGAGCCAGTGAGCCATCCCGCCCATATACTGGAGATCGATCTCATGACCTATTACAGCAACATCACATGCAGATACCAACTATGCTAACTCATATGGGCTTAAGACTCTTTATCATCAATGTCAAAGGTGAATCCGTTACCACGGCGGTCCCTCCAAGGTGATCCCCCACATTCTAGAAGGGAGGTAAAATCATGGGGGACTTCGCCCTTAGCAATAATAAAACCTGCAAGGGGGTGAGGTAACCAACCGAGCTTTCGCACCCGTTAGAAATCAACCCCTGGTCTATTGATGGCAACGCCCTTATAGGAACCATCTACACTAGCAAAAAAGTGATTTCACTCATCTCAATCCCCCCTTATGTCCATCCTTAGGTTATGTGATGGGAGGTAAATTAGAAGTTAACTTATAGTCACCACCAAGTGGCCAAGGTGATCCCCCATTTTTTGAAAAGGAGGTAAAATTATGGGGGACTTCGCTCTTAGCAACAGTAGCACCTGCAACCAGTTGAGCTTCTGCACCCGCAGGGAATCAGCCCCTGGTCTATTGGTGGCAACACCTTTATAGAAACCATCTACGCTAGCCCATGGGGGCATTAGACTTTTATCATTATAGCAAAAAGGCGATTACTCTCACCTAGGCGTCCATCACATGCCACCCCCATGTTATGTGAAGAGAGGTAAATCATAGGGTTAGCATATAGTCGGATGATTATGCTTACCCAGGCATCCATCACAACCCACCCTCATGTTATGTGAAGGGAGGTAAATGACAAGGTCAGCTTATAGTCGACCACCAAGTGGCCAAGGTGATCCCCACTTTCTAGAAGGGATGTAAAATTACAAGGGACTTCGCCCTTAGCAACAGTAGCACCTGCAAAGGGGGTGAGGCAACCAACCAAATAACATCTCCTTTGTAATAATTCAATTTTTCCTAAATACATTTCAATATGCAAGCCCACACGGCCGCTCTACAATACAACATACATATACAAGGGCCCACATGGCCATAACTACATATACACACATGACATCCACTACTACGATAAAACCACATACAACAACGAAAATGTCAAAACACCACAATAATGCTCATAATAAAATCCAATGACAAACTCTATGAACCACATATCGGAAATAATACAAAACCACACAATGAACTATAATCCGAACAAAAATCATACAACGAAGATCGACTTCGCCTTGCTGTGAGATGGGGGTAATCTGGCAGAACTCCAAACTTCAATCAACATCTTTATCTACTACCTGAGGAGACAGAAAACCCCAGGGTCTGGGGGGTGAGTATAAAAATACTCAATGGGTATTAGAATACAAGTGCACAATATAACAAGATATCAAAGGAATATAAACATGGATATCAAAAGGTATACAATTTCAACATGATACTACAGGAGCAAGGTCAACATACAATATCATAATCATGTATGTCATGTCATACAAATACAACAGTCATATAACAAGAAATGCATAATCATATAACAACAAGTGCATCAACTATAAATGCAGTAAATAACTAACAACAAATGCATGTATGGTCACTGTCTACACTCGCCGTCCCCAGTCACCCAATCTGTACAGTGAACTGAGGCGCAAAACAGGACAACTGCATACCCTCCAACAACAGACCACTACATGTGAGTGGGGAGAGAAAAATATCACCGTCTGTCGTCAACATCCCCAGACACCCAACCTATGTAGTGAACTGGGATGCACGGTAGGAATCACCCGCTCCAACAACAGATCATTATACGTGAGAGGGAGAGACAGTCTTCAGGAGAGCTATCTAGCTAGTCTTGGTAGCACCCAACCTGTGTAGTGCTATAATGCTCTCACCCAACCTGTGCAATGAGAGTTAACAACAACAATTTATGCTATGATGCATAGTTCAATAGATAACTACTACAACATCAATATATGTGCAATATCAATCATGATAAGTCAACATAGATCAACAACACTTAAGGAAACTGTATTGATGGTAACAAGATCATATTAAGGTCAACGGGAAGTGTCAAGCAACAAATTAAGCCATAAATGTAATAAGAATAGCAACAGAATAATTACGAAAAGAAGGTCTGTGTTGACTAAGCACAGGAGTACCCACCTGGTATGACACACGTCAAAATCAGAATCTCTCCGTATAACAGGATCTATAAATCAAGGTCCTGCAATTACACAAAATACAACGCCCTCTTAATACAATATTATATTAAATTTTATGCCAAAGTAAACTCCCAATTAAGTTCAATCCATACTTAACCATAATCATTAATGTAACATCATCTAATCTCTCAACCGGATCAAGGGTTAACCCTAACTTCAATCAACTCATCATTTCCAATTGATCTTTATCCGAATCTAAACCAACTGATCAAGTTAACTTGATACAAGTTAGTTTAAACTCAAGTTAAGGATCAAATACAATTTCACTGATCCAACCCAAACTAACCTATTACATCCAATAACCTAATTCAACTAATTGAGTTCATGTTAACATGCTTTTGCATTAGTTATTTTTCACTCTGTCTAAAAATATTTTGGCAAGATGATTTAGGTTTGCACATAAAACAAATAATGTCTGCAAGCCTGACAGTAATTAAGATCCCTAATCGAATGAGGGAAAAACTAACATCCCTAATTATAAAAAAAATATCATAAGATTGGATAAATAAACTAACCCATAACAAGAACACTAGAGGATGGTAATGTTGCAACATGGTTGTTTAAGAAAAGAAGAAGATAGAGTGCCCCTACATATTATATACTTAACTAAGGTTATATAAAATGTAAATCCTGTACTTAGAAATAGTATACAGTTGGCTGTAGGAGAAATTTTCCATCCAAGATACTATATGTAACCATGAAAATGTTTGAATGGAGAAGGATAAGCACAGCATCTCATGCTGCAAGGAATACGACACCCGGACTGCTTATTCCAATATATAATCGTTGTCTGTGTGGTGGTAATGCACTTACAGCTTGTAGTAAGCTTTTCCCATAAAATCGACCATGCAATTACGGATTAAAGATCTTAGAGTCTAGTGCAACACAATTAGGGATTTCCGCCCCTATCTAAACAAGTTGCTCAATATTTCAACTGTAAGTCTGCAAAGAACAAACTACTAGGGAGGCGAGCAATCCCGTGGCGTACTGCTACACAGAGGAGGAGAGGAGAGCAACAAATAAAATAAAAGAAATGGGAGTTCGGAATTTACACGTTCTTGGATGCCGAGGTTACCGATTGAAGTTTCGGCAAGGGCATTTTTGTTTCTGGATTGGACGCTAGATCGCAACGGATGAACTCAATGAATATGACAGCCTCTAGGGTGTAGCCGGCGGTGCGTCGCGGTCTGGGAGTCGAAGGCAGCGAGTGCAGATTGAAAATCGCAGGGAGATAGACAGGAAGAGGGAGCGCGAGGAAGGGGATGTCGGCTGCTCGGTCTAGGGTTTTCCCCTTTTCTTCCTCCGCTCGCTCGTCCCCTTCTTAAAGGTGGCCGCCGCGGTTTTCTTGTCGGTGGACGCGGGCGCGGCGTTTTCCATCGGTTGCGCCAAACTAGACCGTCGTGGAAGAGACAATGTCGCTATAGCCGTCAATTTGGATTAGGTCCGTCGGGTTGGTCCGCCCGTCAAGTAATTTAGGCGGATTAGATTGAAATTTTATCAACTTATTTTAAGATGGGTTCAGATGAGTTAGCCCGCCTAGGTCCATGACCCGCGTGGGTTGGCCTGCGACGGGTTGGGTTGACCCGCGGATTGAGAAAGTTTATTTATTTATTTTAAATTTTAAAATTAAAGTAGAAAATTTAATGAATATGTGGGTTTGATCTATTTAAATTACAATTCAAGTTTAAAAATTATAATTTAAACTTAAAAATTTCAACTTAATCCATTTAAATTATAATTAAAATTTAAAATTTTTAATATTTTAATATATTTTTTTATTTTTTAATAGGCCCGTGGGTTGACCCGCCTATCAAAGGAACTTTGAATGTTGGTCTTTGGTACCCAAGGAACCAAAATTTTGATTTGATAGGGTACACTGACTCAGAT
>NW_027430688.1:0-11457 GCF_044706935.1 Curcuma longa | reverse complement strand
ACAACAAATATAACTTTCCGCAGCGCGTCATCAACGGCGCACAATTAAAGTGTGCTGTTAATAATAGCTTTTACAGCGCGCCTAATTAAGTGCGCTGCGAAAAATATTTCATATTTTACAATTAACAGCGCATAAATAATAGTGCGCTGTAAATATTATTTTTTACAGCGTACAAAAATTATATGCTGTTAAAAGGCTATTAAAAAAATATTATTAATAGCGCATATTAATGTATGCTGTTAAAAGTCTGAAAAAACTTAATATTGAAAGCGCGTAAAGGTATTTCGCTGTTAAAAAAAAATCTGACCCCCTTTTTCCTCTGCTCGCTCGCGGCCGTCGGACGTATTTTCGCCCCTCCTCCCGCTCGCAGCTTTTCGCAGTCGCGAAACCCTTCTCCCGGCTCCCGCTCGCGAATCGGCGCTCCTCTCCACCGGCTCAGGCGACTCGGCAACCTCCCGCTCTCGAACCCTTCTCCTCCCGCTCGCGAACCCTTCTCCTCCCGCTCGCGAATCGGCAACCTCTCCACCGTCGCGAGGCGAATCGGCGTTCCTTCTCCTCCCGCTCGCGACCCGCGACTCTTCTCCTCTCGCTCGCAGTCGTGAATCCCTTCTCCTCCCGCTCGCGAATCGGCGTCCCTCTCCACCGGCTCAGGCGAATCGGCAACCTCTCCTGCTCGCGAATCCCTTCTCCTCCCGCGTGGGAATCGGCAACCTCACCTCCCGTTCTTCTCCACCGTCGCCAGTGGAATCACAGCAGGTATTCTGCTTTTAGGGTTTTAAGTTGAGAAATTAGTGTTTAAGGTTGCATGCTGATCATGTTTTTGTTGTACATTAGAAAGCGACAAAACATGAAGGCAAATGACAAGTATGTTTTTGTCATGCCCTTCTGCCCATTCGGCGTTGGCGTTTCGGTCGCTTTGGTCTTTAAGGTGCGCAAGGGGGGATTACCATTTTTTATGCTCTAATTCACTGCTTCTTTATAAGTCCCTGCGGTTCCTACCTACTTAGTCGGGTGTTTGTTAATTCCTCCTAGTTTTACTTGCCTGATTGCCCCGTTCAACTTTTCTCGGTGTCAATTGTTGTCTCATGCATTTGCTGGACTATTATAATTGTTTTGATTCTCTCCAAAGAGTTACTAATCAATGCTAAGGATGTAAGCAGCGAACTCCAAGCAAGGTGGCTGCCACGAAGAAAGTTCTGTTGAGGACGACTAATCTCTTCCTCTTGGGTTTCCTGCTGCAGGGTGCATCAAACTTCCTAATCTGACTATCAGTTTACCATGCACATTCTTCATCCTATATTGCATTTGCACGTTACTGCTTACCGCGCACGTAGTTACATTTCTGTAGCAGTCCTTTTAGTTTTGCCCAAGTTGTAGCATCTCTGTTTCCTCCTTCCTATTCATGTAGCAACTACTCATATATGCTTCTTTGTAATTTTTTTTCTTATTCACATGCTTTTGATTTAAAGTGGATATTTCCATGGCCGTAATAATTTGACATATGGAGTCGACTTAGATCGAATACGTTGGTTGGGCATATTGCAGGTAAATACAGAGAAAGGCATTGTGGTTACAGTAAGTTTCAGATTGCTTATGCTTGTGTCTAATAGTTTTTTTTTCGAACATTTTTTTTGTTATTTGAGTTACAAAAGTTGTATGATTTAGTTAGATATTATTGGAATATGGTATAAATGTTTAAGATATTTTGTTTTATTTAGTTTTTTAACCTTTCTTTTTCAAACATATGTATGTGTTGCTAACATGTGAAATTTTCTATCAAAGGTGATTATGCTAGTTTTGCCAATACAGTTACTTCCTTAAAAAATCAATTACCACGATTAAAAAATATCCACAAAGATATTGTTCATTGCAGTTTTTTTCTGGAAATAATACAGTTCCCACCTTCATCCTGTAATAGTTCTAGATTCTAGAGGTTAAATTGGTTAAGCTGAGTTGGGAATATGCTGTAATAGTTCCTTAAAGTTTGTTAAAGATCCATAGCATTTTTTTTTCAAATTTATCTGTGTGCTTTAACCTTGTTGAGAATATGCTGAGCCAATGTATTTGATTAAAAGAAAGATTGTTCTTAATGCTTTCCTTTGCACAAACTGGAAGTGAAATTCACATTTGAGAACACCCTTTGACGTTCTTATAGTAGGCAGTTGAGATGATATACTACTTTCTACATTAGTGGTTAATTGTTAGCATTTTGTGTCAAATTTTACATTTTTGTTGCATGCAAACTTTCTGATTTTGTTTTTTTTTAAATTTTTTTAGAGGATATCTATTGCATATCTCTTAGCAGCATTGTGTGAGGTCTGGCTGGTTAGCGACGTTTCTGTGGATTCCACAGTGTCATATGTGAAGAAATATTACATAGAATGGTCAGTTATTTGTAGTCCTTTTATAGTACTTAACATTTGTATTCTGAGACATTTTGGATGCTTAGTAACGTAGAATGGACAGTGTCATATGTGAAGAAATATTACATAGAATGGACAGTGTTAGCAACTCTTGAGTAAGTTTATATTTTTTGCACGAACAATGTTTTCTTCACAAAATCAACTGCTGCAGGGATTAGGTAGCTAAGATTTGTACACGTACATGAAGGCAAATGACAAGTATGTGTACATGCCATCATCATCATGTTTTCAGATTGGAATGCTCTAATTAGTGTCACTTTACAAATCAGACAAAACACATGCATGTAGCTATACTTATTGGGTCATTTACTTGCTTTCCATACTTGCTTTTTTATATCAGTTGGAAAATTTATCTGATATTGGGTCATTTACTTGCTTTCCATACTTGCTTTTTTATATCAGTTGGAAAATTTATCTGATATTGGTTTGTAAAATTAGGTTGGTAGTGGTGGCATTGGTAGCGGTATTGGAAATTCTATTGGTGGTGATAGCAATGTTGCACCTCAGGTAACTATCTTACTACAATATTATACTCCTATTTTATTATTTATAACATGCTTTATTATAAAAATTTGTTTAATCATTAATTATTTTTTATTGTTATACAGTCAAAACTAAAGAATGTGATTGCTGGAAATATCAATGTTAATGCTAGATGTAAGCTGCTTCATTGGTCTGTTGATGGAGCTGTTGCAGAAGGTCGAATTGCATCCACGGATCCAAAAGCAAAAGTCTTGGTGGATCTTATTGGAAAGTTTGGATTGATAGAGTTTTCGTCGAGAAGGTGGAGCTAATTCGACCAAACGAAGAGATGTTTTTCCTTGAGGATGCAATAGGAAGCACAGTCGCTTGGGCATCAATGTTTATAGTTTTGTCTGACTGATATAGAGACTATTGATTTGATCTTATACTTTTTGTAGTAAAGATGAATTTTTGTTACTCTGATATATATTATAATTGTTTGAGCTCTCATTTTATAATTGTGAATGTGATATTGTATGTAGTATTTGTCTGTTGGATTATAAATGTTAGAGATATGATTTTATAATTATTTGTATTTTTATTATATTTGTGTATATAGAAATATTTAGTAGCCTGCAAAAAATGCGTATGCATTTTTCCGCAGCGCGCGAGCACATGCTGCAGATGCACTTTTTCGCAGCTTGCATCGGCGCGCTGCGAATGTACTTTTCCGCAGCTTGCACCCACGCGCTGTTGAAAAGCGCAACCGCAGCGTGCGCCTGTGCGCTGTGGAAAAGTGCATCCGCAGCGCGCGGGTGCGAGCTGCGGAAAAGAGCATCCGCAGCGCGCAGGCGCGCGCTGCGAAAAGTGCTTGACTTTCAACAGCTTGGAGTTATGCAGCATGCAAGGTGCGCTGCGGATAGACTTTTTGTGCGCTGCGAAAAGTCATATTTGTTGTAGTGATTGTTTAATACCCTTATACACTCTAACTTATAGTTGTTTTGTGCAAAGTAACTCCTAGGATTATCAAACCGTAGTTCATATTTCTACGGTTAGACTAATAAAAAAACAAAAGGGCATTTTGGATATGAAATAAAAGTTTGGGTGCCCTTTTAATAAATTTTGAAAGAGGGGCATTTTTTTGATGATATGGATAAAAAAAAAGGAAGGGGAGCCTTGGCGCCAACGGGTAAGGTTGCTGCCATGTGACCTAGAGGTCACGTGTTCAAATCCTGAAAACAGCCTCTTGCCAAAGGTAAGGTAAGGCTGCGTACAATGGATCCTTTCCTCGGACCCCGCATGGCTGGAGCTTCGTGCACCGGGTTGCCCTTTTTTTTATGGATAAAAAAAGAGCACCCTTGATTTTCTAACAAAATTGTATAGGATAGTGTGGCTCTAATACACCCTTTCCCTCTCTTTATCTCTTCAAACATCTAAATTTTTTACATTACTTAAAACTAACTGTAACTTCTTATCCCTAAGCTACTAGCTTGCAAGACAGTCAAGACAATTATAAAACAAGATTACACAATGAAAGGTCTTGAAAATAATGATATTTATATGTAGTTTATTCATCAATAATACTAGTTCTACTCACCAAGAATACTATATGAGATTCTCCTACAAATTGTTCAGATATCTTATATTGATCATGTTATATATTGAAAACATTAAAAGAATTAGACTTTTTAATAGTAAAGGTATTTTTTCTACAACTACACTATAAATAATTTTATTGTGCAAATAATTCAAAATTGCCCCTATCATCTTCTGCAAAGGTGGATCCGCCACCTTAGCGAGCCCCACGGTCGGCCCCACGACCATCTATGAGGAGGTAAATCGAGAAGTGCAGTTGGTTACGACGCAGGAGGGCCCTATCATCTATTCTATATATATATATATGTGATGCAATTGTTGGATCTTATTTGATCCTAAGAAAATATGATGTTGAGCTGGTTGCTAGTGTGGAGGGTGAGATGGGTTCCAGGTCAACCGAATGTACATAGCTGATTGCAAGACCAGTACTAAGGTAGAGGAATGATCTGAACTGCACACATAAAGGAAACATCAGATCGTGTTTTTGAGGTTGTCTCTGATAAGGCCCTTCCAATAGTTAAATCATTACATGTAGTGAAAAAGGAGAAAGTAGAAGAATGGATAGAATTCAAAAAATCTAGAGTATAAAGGGTTCACATACCTTAGTATTTATAAGAGAAATCTCTATGAAAATTTGCACACAACAATCTCCCAAGAAATTTAAAATTGTTGTTTGTTGTAACTGTCGATCTCAATGAAACTATCATTTATAGCGTCAATTACTCAACTGTTACAAGCAACATATAAGGATGTGGAGGGACCATCATTTGAATTGTGGTCATGCCAACTAGATGATTGTTATAGATGAACCCGTGGATGAGTTTCAAATGTAGCTTGCTAAGTTTGAGCCTTGGAATCTAGGAGTTTGATCCATAAGGAAGCTCAGGGTGCTTGAACTGATTAGAAATTCTAGTGTTGAGTCAGTCACACAAGGATCTCAAAAAGCCAAGTCGCATAGGGAACTCGATTGACTAAGTGAAGTTTGGTGTTGACTCGCATGGGAACTTGGAAAGTTGAGTTGTATGAGAAATGACAAAGGCTAAATTGTGAGGGGAATTCAAGAAGTCGAGCTATATTGAGAACTCAAAAACCCCCCTAAACCCACAATGGAGCACATAAGACTTATCTGATGATCTAGAATGGATCATTATCAATAAAAAGTTATACAAATTGAGTGCGAATGTAGAAATTAACTATGCACTTTTTATTTCATTTCTGTTTTTGTAAAAGCAAGATGGAGAAGGCAAACTTGGCATGGAATAACAAAAGACAATGTCTTTTTTCCTTCATGGAGATGATTTTCCTATTGCTCTTTGTCAACATTGTCATGCTTGTTGCTAGCGAACTTGAGTCGAGTTATAGGTTGTTGCTTCCTCAGATGTGGTTTTAAATAAACCATTCCTTATCAACATAACCCATTTAAATGTGAAATTTGTTCATCCAAGCCATGTGTATTTGATGATTTTGGATGGTTTGCTATTTTTTGAAATTAATATTTGTATTGAGTAAATGAACATAGACATAGACATAAACTTAGCATCAATAGATGCAAAACACACAAAACCTTACACACACGCTTAACTAATCTTGTACATTTATGTGATTCTATTATATTATGTACTCTCTCTCTCTCCCCCTCTCTCTCTCTCTCTTTTGATAATAGATAGGCGACTTTCTTTCTAATTTGTCTATCGAATAAATCTGGAACACAACTTATGTAAACTCAAAAGTTAAATTCTAGAATATTTATTCATATTGTGATTCAAAATCTAATTGTCTTAGTTATTCCTCCCTTTTTAAGAAATAAAAAATAAATTGCATCCACTTATAAATGAATTTATATTAATGTTCTTTTAAATCATCCTTTGCGCTATATTGCACTCTCTCTCTTCACCCCTTAACCACTCTAACACTTAAGTTAAATTCATAAACCTTAACTTTTCTTCCCGAAGCCACTTTTCTTCCTAAAGCCACCATTTTGGAGTATATTCGTGAAAATTAAGATACAAGTAAAAAATTATTTGTAGAAGATTAATCATCAAAATATTAAAACTCATTACAAAAAATAATATATGAGACTTTCCTTACAAAATGTTCATTATGAATATCAACTGTCTATATAGATTGGAATAAGATGAAAACTTATGCTTTGGTTGAAGGCTTTGTAAGTTTTTCTAGAAATTTAGTTTAGAAAGGAGGAAAGACAACCTCTTGACCATGTGTAAAATTTATATTTGTAGTAGAGCGATCTCTCATTTTGTGAAGCCAAGTTTTGAACTCAAAATCTTGGTTTTGGATTGGCCATGCTTTTCCAATTTTGCCTATAAACATTAATTTATGGTGTTTGCAATCCCATTAATCAGTTCATAATTGAATAAAAAACAAAGATGTCCGAAATCATTCTTGTTTGCAATAATCCAATTTGTATATATGACAATATGCATATATAAACTTCAAATGTCACTCAATTAAGGAGATAAATTTTACTGCCTATCTGTTATGAAGAGTAAATCTTTGTTCTTATTTAGAGATGCTTGATGCATATGCAATTTCGACAAAAAAAATCACAATATTCTTTGTCTAATAGTAATATTCTTTGTGCAGAATATTTTTCATAATCAACAACTCACGGAGAGATCTATGTTACTCCATCCAACTACACAATAGAGATGATTGCCTAAGTTACCTTAGATTTCAATTTTGCTACCTTCTCCTCTGTGCTCTTCAGAGCTTCTCCATAGATGTAGATCAACTAAAACAATGGAATAGTTAGATTAAACAAGATCGAAATTGCTTAAATTAATGAAGACCGAACGGTGGATGGAGTGGATATTTAGCATGAAAGGAATAACTTACTTTATCTATCTCATCTGGAGTAATAATATAGGGAGGGGACATCATTATGCTGTCCCCAGCAACTCTAATTAGCATTCCACGCTTTTCACATTCTGATCCGAAGATCGCACCTACACCTGAAATCAGCAGAAAACTTATTGCAAAAATAGATCACAAGGCATCTAAAACAGAAGAAAATTGTAAACTAGGCATTGAACATACCCCACTCAGCAGGAAATGGTTCATTAGGTAACTTGTTGTCAGTGAACTCAGTTCCAAGAATCAAACCAATCCCGCGTATCTACAGAAAAATAGTTGTCTCCACAAAATCTAAAATGGAAACTTAAAAACAAGCAAAGAATAGACACCAATGTCGATAGGATTGGTGATTCGAGGATAATATAGCCACAGGGTTCCTACTAAAATGTGTACCTCCCCAATGATGGGGCTATCTGAAAAAGCTTTGATGCCCTCTTGGAACTTTGGAGCAATGGCTTGCACTATCTCAGTAATGTTTCTTTCCCTGCAAAATATGAGATTATATCAAATTTCTGAAATAATCAAAATATGATCAGTAGAATCATGTCCAGTTGTAATTATTTTTCAGTATATAAAGATTTCCCTTCAGCTTATTATTTATTACCTTTTGTTCACTATTACCTGCCAACATTATACAGCATTTTTCAGTTAGTATCAGCATTATGAGATGAGATGAGATGAGAGATATTAGAGAAAGGTTATTAGAAAATACACAGTAGGATTACAAGCTCTTAGTTTAGATTCCGATATAACCTGGGAAGCTAAATGGAAGAAAACTTTCCCTAAACCATTTCCAATTATTAGGAAACTATGACTAGTTAATGATGCATCAGTCACCAATTGAAGATGGAAAAAGAGAATGCATACTTATAAATCTTAAGAGTTTCTAAAGCAACAGCGCAGGAGACTGGATGGCCTGAATATGTGAATCCATGAGAAAATGAACCTAAAAAAAGACCAATAAGGTTTAAAATGTGAAAATCATTGGATTTGAGCTGGTAATCAGTAATAAATGATGACACAATCTATTTCAATCTGATTGGTTATAATCATACCGAGTTTGTTACTTTGAGAATATATAACATCTACAATTTCTGGGCTAACAAGTATTGCACCTATTGGCAAGTATGCTGATGAAAGAGCCTGCAATATAAAGAAACTTTATGCTTGTAACTGGACATTGAATTGATTATACTTTAGAACTAAAAAGAAGATTATAGTTTAAACTCACTTTAGCAATGGAGACAAGATCAGGCTTGATATTGTATTTGTCACATCCAAACATTGTCCCTAACCTTCCAAAAGCAGTAATGACCTGAACATATATAAAACAATTTGATATTAAATTGTTTTGGAGTGTTTAATGTCTTTTCTCAATGAAAAATCTTCCATTGTTTTCATTAGATAGGAACGAGTACATAAATTTTCTCAAAGAAGTTAGGAGTTAAGAACCTCATCGGCAATAAATAATATATCATACTTCTTCAGAACAGCTTGAACCTATGGAAAGATCAAAAGGGAAAAGATGTGCATCAAATCAAAAGACAGCAAGAGAAATATACAGCATAGTTGTGTCAACATTGTAAAAGAAACAGAAGAAAAAATTATGAATCTCAGACAATGGATATATACTACGAAGCTAATATGGATTAACCCATAAAACTAGTAGCAAGTGGCTAACCATTGAAAGTAAATATATTATCCATTATTTCCACAAGTGTATGCAGCAGAATCACTGTACACTTAAGATCTAACGAAAAGAAGAATATGGGAATCATATGCTTCTTTTCTGAAAAGGCTTTTATCTTTGCTGAGAATAATGCAAGAAAACAAAAAAATTGAAGAAAAACTATAAACCATTGCAAAAAACAGTTAGCAACATAGCTACAGAAGTTAGAAACCTAACCTCCTACACATGGATACATTGTCGGATGAAAAAAAATGGTAGAATTTAGTAGAGACTGGAGATCATGGGAAACTACTTCTCAGATGATGCAATGACAGCATAAGGTTGAAATCCAATTCAAGTTATTTAATTTTCACAAAGGGGAAATTTTAAGTTATAGACAGATGTATTAAAGATGAATGCAATAGGGTATTAGTAAATGATGGAGAAATAAAAGCGCGGTGGAAGAG
This sequence comes from Curcuma longa, assembly GCF_044706935.1. Lineage (NCBI taxonomy): Eukaryota > Viridiplantae > Streptophyta > Magnoliopsida > Zingiberales > Zingiberaceae > Curcuma > Curcuma longa. The sequence continues at coordinate 1,966 of NW_027430688.1, read as the reverse complement.
GTATTTTCATCAACTTTTTAATGAAGGTGTAGGTGATCAACTTAACTTAGGTAATTTAAGCAGATCAAATGAGTATAGAAATTTAAATTTTTACCGTAGAATTCAAATTTCAGAAGTAGAACAAGCTTTAAACGGAATGAAAAATGGAAAAGCTGTTGGACCAGATGATATCCCGATAGAGGTATGGAAGTGCCTAGGGAAACAAGGTATTGAATAGCTTACAAAATTATTTAACATGATATTGAAAACAAAAAAAATGTCAGATCAATGGAGAGTAAGTACTCTAATTCCCTTATATAAGAATAAGGGGGACGTACAAAATTGTGCAAATTATAGGGGCATTAAATTAATGAGTCATACCATGAAACTTTGGGAAAGAGTAATAGAAAAACGATTAAAGAAAGAGACTATGGTCACCGAAAATCAATTTGGGTTTATGCCTGGTAGGTCGACAATAGAAGCTATACATCTTCTCAGGCAACTAATTGAAAAATATCGGGGGCAAAAGCAAGATCTACATATGATATTTGTGAATTTAGAAAAAGCTTATGATAGAGTCCCAAGGGAAATTATATGGAGAATTCTAGAAAAGAGGGGTGTTAGCGTAGTATATATTCACCTAATTAAGGATATGTATGAGGAAGTAACGACTAGAGTGAAGACTTCAGGCGGATTAACTGAAGCATTTCCAATAAAGATAGGGTTACATCAAGGATCAGCTCTAAGTCCTTATCTTTTTACACTAATCATGGATGAACTTACTGGACACATTCAAGATACCGTACCATGGTGCATGTTGTTTGCAGATGATATTGTATTGGTAGATGAGACACGTGAGGGAGTAAATGCTAAATTAGAATCTTGGCGAGAAACACTAGAAGAGAAAGGTTTTAGACTTAGTAGAGTAAAGACAGAATATATGGAATTTAAGTTTAGCAATATTGAACGTAATGAGACAAGTATTAAAATAGGAGATGATGAGTTGTCTGGAACTGAGAGTTTTAAATATTTAGGATCATTTTTGCAAGCCGATGGAGGGATTGAGAGAGATGTCTCACATAGAATACAAACAGGATGGTTGAAGTGGACGAGAGCATCAAGTGTTTTATGTGATCGTAAAGTGACTCTAAAACTTAAAGGAAAGTTCTATAAAACGGCAGTTAGACCTGCCATGTTATATGGCGCTGAATGTTGGGCTATAACTCGAGCACATGAGCAAAAGATGAGAATTGCGGAGATGAGGATGTTAAGATGGATGTGTGGACATACGAAGATGGACAGAATAAGAAATGAGAGCATTAGAGAGAAAGTTGGAATTGCATCTATTGAGGAAAAACTCCGTGAGACACATTTAAGGTGGTACGGACATGTACTTAGACGACCGATAAATGCTCCAGTTAGGCGGTGTGAAACTATGACAAATACGCATATCAAACGAGGGCGAGGTAGACCAAAAAAGACTTGGTTAGCAACAATAAAACAAGATAAAATTTATTTAAATATAAATGATGATATAATAGGAGATAGAGCTCAATGGCGTAAAAGGATCCATATAGCCGACCCCACTTAGTGGGATAAGGCTTGGTTGTTGTTGTTGTTGTAGACAAGTGTCCGACAAAAGTGTTAAGAGTAGAAGAATTTCTAACAATCTAGGAATCTAGCTTCTATTCTAGAATACTATAAAAGAAACTCAATCAACAAATAAAAAATTCATTAAACAACTATGTGATAGGCATTTGGAAGCTGTAGGAAATGATATGATGAAGAGATGACAAGAAAAATCCCTAATTGTAGGAACAGGAAAATCCACATGAAAAAATCCTTCAAAATGTGAAGGATTTCATTATCTTGCTTGCTTCTTTGCAGGAAATCTACATGTTATATTTTGATATAAAATGATAAATAAGTAAAAGATAAGCAGAATGCTGAGCAAACTAAATTGTGATCCAACAACACTGACCTTTTC
>NW_027430687.1:0-15147 GCF_044706935.1 Curcuma longa | reverse complement strand
CCACCTTTGAAAACTCACTCTTGTATTCATAAGATATGTTACAAGAATGAAACTTCTCTCGAGAGGGGAAGATTATCCCTCTTACAATTGAGAATAGGAAGAGTAGAGAAGAAAAATAACAATCTTTTTTTGTTGTTCAATAAAAAAGAATAAGACATCCCATTTTATAATAGATGGGATGATTAATTAGCCGTTGTCATAATAATTATAAAATCAACCAAATAGTGACAAATAAATCAATTAATTAATGGCTGAGTTGTCAGCCAATTAATGATTGATAAATTAGCCAAATAAGTGCTGATTTTATAATTAATTAATGATTAGCCAAATAATAATTTCTAGTTGGATAAAGATTAAATTCCAACTAGGCAATTTTCCTTATCTTCAATACTCCCCCTCAAGTTTGGCGAATAGATATCTATGGAGCCTAACTTGATGAGGACATTCTGCATGTGATTAACTGTAGTTCCCTTGGTAAAGATATCTGCAAGTTGCTCATGACTTCGCACATAAGGAGTAACTATAGTTTTGTCTTGGACCTTTTGACGAACAAAGTGGCAATCAACTTCGATGTGTTTGGTTCGCTCATGAAACACCGGATTTGAAGCAATGTGGATGGCTGATTGGTTGTCACAATATAGTTTGATGGGAGTTGTGACTATAAAACCCAGCTCTTCAACTAAAGCCTTCAACCAAACTATTTCACTGGTTGCAGTTGCCATAGCCCTATATTCTGCTTCTGCGCTTGATCTGGACACCACTGATTGCTTCTTGCTTTTCCAAGATATTAGATTTCCTCCAATGAACATGCAATATCCAGTAGTTGATTTTCTATCTTGAGTGTCTCCAGCCCAGTCTGCATCACAATAGCCTATAATCTCTGAACTATTATTGTTCTTCATACAAATTCCTCTTCCTGGAGATCCCTTGAGATATCTTAGGATCCTTTCAATTGCCTTCCAATGGCTCATCTTGGGTGCGTGCATATGTTGGCTGATTTGACTAACTGCATATGCAATATCTGGTCTAGTAATAGTCAAGTAGATAAGTTTGCCAACCAACCTTTGGTATCTCTGTATGTCAACAAAGGGTTCATCTTTATCTTTTCCTTCATCATATGTAGAGAATGGACTATTGGTTGGTTTTGCTCCTAGCTTACCTGTCTCCTGTAAAAGATCAAGAGTATATTTTCTTTGGGATAGAACTAGCCCTTTAGAAGAATAGGCTAATTCTATACCTAAAAAATATTTTAATTTTCCTAAATCTTTAATTTCAAATTTTGACATTAAAAAATTTCTAGCTTGATTAATATAGTTCATGCTACTTCCAGTAATAATTATGTCATCTACATAGATAAGAACTATAGTAGTTTCCTTATCATTAGTTTTAATAAAAAGAGAAGAATCACTATTACATTTTTTGAAATTAAGACTAATGAGTGCAGAACTTAATTTTGCATACCAAGCTCGAGAAGATTGTTTCAACCCGTAGATAGCCTTTCTTAGTCGGCATACCTTTCCTTCTTCTCTCGGATGGTACCCTTGAGGTAATTGCATATATACCTCATCTTCTAGCTCCCCTGAAGAAAAGCATTTTTGACATCCATTTGGTACATTGGCCAATTCTTGTTAGTGGCCAATGATAAAAGAACTCTTATAGTGTTCATCTTAGCCACGGGAGCAAATGTTTCCATATAATCAACTCCGTAAGTTTGAGTGTAACCCTTGGCTACCAGTCTAGCTTTAAAGCGATCTATTGAACCATCGCTCTTATGCTTGACTTTGTATATCCACTTACACCCTACTGCCTTTTTGTCCTTGGGTAAAGTTGTAATTTCCCAAGTTTTATTTTTCATGAGGGCATTTAGTTCTTCCTGCATTGCTTTTTGCCATTCTGGATGTTCATTTGCCTCATTAAAATTTTTTGGTTCCTGTATTTGATCAATGCCACTCAAGAATACTTGATGACTTAAGGAAATATTATTAGTAGTATAATAATTAGCAATTGGATGAGATATAACTTTGAGATTATAATAATCTACCCATTTAGATGGAGGAAGCCTTTGCCTTGTTGATCTTCTAAGGGACGGTAAAGATGGTGAACTACTAGTTTCATTTTCTGATAAAGGTGAGACAGTTTGAGATTGATCTTCCCTTTGCTCAATTCTTGTTTCAATCTCTGAAGGGCTAGGTTCATCATCTTCTCTTTGCTCATTAGTGACATGTCCTCCTTCTTCAGAGTTTGGAGTGATTTCATTCTCACTTGATTGTAGAGGAAGAATGGTTAACTCTTGTGGAGTATATAGGAACATTTGTAAATCCTTCTTTTCCTGTTCCTTTTCCTTTTCTTGACCTGCAAAGTAAAACTCATTTTCTACAAATATCACATCCTTCGATGTGTATACCTTATTAGTGACAGGATCAAAACATATATATCCTTTCTGAAATGAACCATATCCTATAAAAACACAACGCCTACCCTTCTTATCAAGTTTATCCCTAAATTGTTCTGGTACATGTACATAACAAACACAACCAAATATTTTCAAATATGAGATGTCTGGTTTAATGTTGGTAAGTAGTTCCAATGGAGATTTTCCTTTGAGTACTCTAGAGGGTAAATAGTTAATAAGATGGGCAGCCGTACTAACTGCATCACTCCAATAACTTTTTGGAACGTTAGCATGAAACATTATGGTTCTTGCTATTTCTAATAGGTGTCGATTCTTTCTTTCTGCTACGCCATTTTGTTGTGGGGTGTATGGACAGGATGTTTGATGAATAATTCCTCTTTCTTCTAGATAGTTTTTAAATTCATGACTCATATACTCTCCTCCATTATCTGTTCTAAGTATTTTGATGTTAGCATTATATTGTTTAGAAGTATAGTTAAAGAAATATTTAAATGCCTCGAATGCTTGTCCTTTAAATGTAAGCATGTAGATCCAAGTATATCTGGTCACATGATCAATAAAAGATATGAAATATTTAAAACCTCTTCTAGACACAATTGGAGAAGTCCATATATCAGAATGAATAAGATCAAAAGATTTTTCATATTTTGTTTCAGAAATAGGATAGTACATGCGAGTCTCTTTTCCAAAAATACAAGCTTCACAATATTTTTCTTCACAATTTTTAGATGGAAATAATTTTTGTAAAGCTTGTTTATGTGGATGACCTAATCTAGCATGCCATAATAAATAACTATCTTTTTGGCATGTTGTGAGCGCATGATTATTCTGGTCTAAAAAATAAAGATTATTTCTTCTAGATCCTCTACCAATCACCTTGCTCGTTTTGAGATCCTGAAAAGTAACAAAGTTAGGATCAAAAATAACTTTACAATTATGATCTTTAGTGATTTGGCTAATAGATAATAGGTTGGAAGTGAATTGAGGAACATATAAGGCATTACTATTTTTTCCAAAAAAGTCTACCTCTCCTAATTCCTTAATTTTTAAATTATGTCCATTAGCGACTTTTACTGACATATGATTATCCAGTGGTTTGAGATTATTAATTTTATTTTTATCTCTAACCATATGAAAATCACAACCAGAATCAATTAGCCAACTTTGAGAACAAAAAATTTTAGAAGTGTTCAAACAGTTACCTTGATCATTTAAAGATGTTTGTACTTCCTTGAGCAACTTTGAGATGTCATTGATGGCGATTTCCAGTGTTGCAATCTTGGCTGAGTTATGGGATGATTGATCCTTTTTCTTTAAGTGATCAGGTCTTAGGTGGGGATGAAGTCGCCAACATTTTTCCTTTGTATGATTTGGCTTCTTGCAGTATCCACATATATTTTTGGCTTCTTGTACTTTATTCGCCTTTTGTTCTTCTAGGTCTACAGTGAAGACATGACCCTTTGATTGTGAGGCTTCAAGTCTCATGCTTGCCGCAGTTCTTTGAATCATAGCTCTGACCTCTTGATAAGGAGGAAAATTTTTCATCCTCAGAATCTCTTGACGTAGAGGAGCATATGATTCTTCTAGAGACATAAGAAGGCCAAATATCATATCTTCCTCTCTTTGTTGTCGTAAAACTTTTAGATCGGTTGTAATTGGCCTCAGTGTATTGTATTCATTCCATAGATCTTCGTAGTCACCAAATAGTTGGGAAATAATCTTTTCTTCTTTTTTGATATCTGCAATTTGTCTTTTGATCTCGAAAATTCTTCCCAGATTTGATTCTTGTCCATATAGATTACTCATCTGCTCCCAGAGAGCCTTCGATGTTGGAGCGCAAGTAACCATTGTTCTATGAGTTTTATCCATAGAATTTGACAAGAGAATAAATACTTCATCATCCTTCTCTTTCCATGCTTCGAAAGAAAGATCCGACTCATCAGGAGGATCATTTGTAATATACTTCAATAGCTTCCTTGAGTTTAAGGATCTTTTAATATGAGTAGCCCAAGAGAAATAATTAGATGAATTGAGAATGACGGACGAAAAGAAAAATTGCTGAGTTGAACTTGCTTGTAGATCTCCCATCGGAATCAACCTTCCTCCTCTGATACCATGTAGAAAATTTAAGCGTACAAAATAACACACCACCTTTGAAAACTCACTCTTGTATTCATAAGATATGTTACAAGAATGAAACTTCTCTCGAGAGGGGAAGATTATCCCTCTTACAATTGAGAATAGGAAGAGTAGAGAAGAAAAATAACAATCTTTTTTTGTTGTTTTTATAAAAAAGAATAAGACATCCCATTTTATAATAGATGGGATGATTAATTAGCCGTTGTCATAATAATTATAAAATCAACCAAATAGTGACAAATAAATCAATTAATTAATGGCTGAGTTGTCAGCCAATTAATGATTGATAAATTAGCCAAATAAGTGCTGATTTTATAATTAATTAGTGATTAGCCAAATAATAATTTCTAGTTGGATAAAGATTAAATTCCAACTAGGCAATTTTCCTTATCTTCAATAAAACCTTCTACGTCTCTGAGGTTTCCAATATTTTCTGGTATCTCTCCGCTGGTGGAATTCCAGCTTAGATCCAAGAATTGCAGATTTCTGAGATGGACAAAAGATGCCGGTATTTTTCCAGAAATCCGATTGTCATATAGAGATAAATAACGTAGATGGGAGAGATTGCCAAGTTGGTGGGGAATTTCTCCTCCGAAATCACAGTGCGAAAGGTCCAAGCCCTGCAATTGAGTTAAAGATCCAATGGAGCTAGGAATTGGATGGCCATCAAAGTTGTTCCGACTTATATTTAAATACTTCAAATGCTTCAAATCAAACAATGAAGGATGCATCTCGCTTCTTCTGGCAACATGACCATAAATAATTAAAGAGAGGTCAAGTTTGATAACATGACCTGTGATGTTGTTGCATCCTACACGTTCCCAACTGCAACAGTCGACGCCCTCCCATGGAGATAGCCATCTATCGAGGATAGAGAAACCACTTCTCACACTCAGCAGAGCCTTCCTTTCCTCCTCTATGCACAATTGCAAAGATCCAGAAAGAAATAAGAGAGAAATCCAGAAGACATAAAGAAGAAGAAGCTTGAGTATAGTAGCAGTAGTAGCCATGAGATGAGATGTTGCACAAAGAGTTTAGAGTCAGATCAACAAAAACTTTAGAAACATTTTCTCCCTCTCTGCCATATATATTTTAGATAAAATTAATAGAAAATTTATGATCCATAGAAGTGTATTAATTTCTTGCTTGACTGTTTCTGTTGACTTGGAAGACTTGGAAAATAACATTTAATTATCAATTTAATTCAAGATAGTGATCAATCTAAAAGAAAGATAAATGATAAAGAAATTTCCATTACAATAGATATATTGCATAAAGATAATTGTACACTAATTAATGTTAACTTTAGCAATATTTTCTCCTTCTCTCTCTTATATAATTTAGATAAAATTAATAAGAAATTTATTATCTATGGAAGTCACCATTATCATTAATATCATTCTGTTGACTTAGAACACTTGGAAAAAAAAATCTAATAGTTGTTTCACAATTGTCACCATCAGCATTAATTTCTTGCTTATTATTATTGACTTGGAAGACTTGGAAATCAAAAATCTAATAATTGATTCACAATAATGATATATATCATTCTAAGTTTTTTTTTAAAAAAAAAGAAAGATAATTGGTAAACAGACTTCTACCCAAGTAAATATATTATATAAAAATTTAAACAGATAGTAAGTAACTACTAAATGATGCAAGAGAACAAAATTGTACATCATGTTTATCAATAAAATGATACAAGAGGGTATGTTTTATTGAAATTATTAAAATGGTGTGCCTTTTTTTATTAATTATCAAATTTTAAAAGTATTTTTTAAAAATTATTCAAATAAAATATTTTTATATTAAAATGTTAAAATTGTTTAAATACTTTTATTACAGTACTTACAAAAATATTTGAGTGATTTTAATTATATTAAAATAATTTTAATATAAAAATATTATATAAGGAAAACTTTTGATCCAATTGAAAAAATTTGATCAAAATTTATTACATCTAGCAATTACTGAGGATAACTGCTACAACTTATTATTAATATTGAAATAATTTGATCAAAATTTATTATATGTAGTAATCAAGGTGGATAGCTGTCATAATAGTGTTGGAATAAGAATATTTTTAAGATAAAATATAAGATAGATATTTTTTTAATTTTTATCCTAATTTTTTTAAAAAATAAAATAGAAATTTGACAGATTTTAAAATATCCTCGAAGTGGTTGGGTTCTTAGAAAGTCTAGATGTAAATGAAATACTTAATTGATTAGATAAGGGTGAAAGAAAACTAGACTAGTTGCATTTATTAATATTGGTGGTGGGGATAATTAACGGGCGAAAACATTGAGTTAATATTTCATGGCATCATCATAAATTAATGCCTATTCATCGTTAATTAACAAATGCTCCGTCGTTGTAAAGGCAGGGGCGGCTTAAGCCCACGGAGGGCCCTAGGCGAAATTTTTTTAAAAATGATTGTTATTATTTTAAAAAATTTTCTCTCACCCTTTTTTATTCAGACTTGAGACCGACAATAGTGGGTTTAAAAATTTTTTAAAATAAATTAAAATTTTAATTATAATAAATTTTTTATATAAAATTAAATTTTCTTGCTTTTTTAGTTGCAAAATTATTAATTAAATTTTACTCTAATGAACTATCTACCAACAATTAATAATAGAACAGAAATAATTTACCTTAGTAGTCCGTCAAACGATCCACTGCCCGATTCGTCAAAAGACTCGTAGAACAGCTGAATCAAACACAAAAAATTACTATTTAAAAGCTAAATCTAAACAACAATAATATTAGAAAAAGTAAAATAAACTACCGGATCGGCTTGACTGTTTGAGTAAACAGCAATCAGACAAACTGTAAACAGCAATCCGAAGAAGACGACCACAGACCACTCGACCAGAGGGCAGAGGGGCGAGGCCCTCTCGGTTTCACTCGACCAGAGGGCAGAGGGGCGAGTCCCTCTCGGTTTCACTCGACCAGAGGTCCAGAGGGCAGAGGGGCGAGGCGGTTTCGCCGGGAGGAAGACGGTCGAAGATTGAAGAAGAGGGCCAGAGGACTGACCGGCTGAAGGGCGAGCGGCGAGCCTCGCGGTTTCGCCGGCGAGGAAGACGCCAAGACGGCAAGAGGGGCGAGCTTAAAGCCTCGCGGTTTCGCCGGCGAGGAACGGAGGAAGACGGCCAGTCCAGAGGGGCGAGGCGGCAGGAGATCGCTGTTTCGCCGGCGTCGGTGAGGAAAACCCTCAGGGGAGATCGTTGTTTCGCCGGCGTCGGTAAGGAAAAGTGGAAAACCCTCAGGGGATCGCTATTTCGCCGGCGTCGGCAGGAGATCGCTGTTTCGCCGGCGTCGGCAGGAGATGAAGAGTCGACAGTCGGCTGTCGCGAGATTGGCCGTTGGCGTTGAACAAGAACGAAAGAACGGGAGAAGGAGAACGAGGCGAGGAGAAAGAGAACGGGAGAAGGAGACGCGTCGAACGAGGCGAGGGAGATAAAGGGGATATCGGTATTGGGAAGCGGCGAGATTTTCTGAATCCGATTTTAACCATTTATTATTTATTATCTCTAAATAATTTAATAATTTAATTTTTTTTTGGGCCCCTTTTAAACCTGGGCCCTAGGCATAGGCCTTACCCGCCTATGCCCAGAGCCGGGCCTGTGTAAAGGATACAACCCAAAAATACATCAATATCTGCCAAATATAATTAATTTTTAGACTTAAATGGAAAATTATTTTAATAGACATAGTCGAGTTAGTACTAAATAGATTATGATAGATTTATAACAATCGACTTAAATCGTCAATTAAGTGAGTACTTTTAAATTCATATTAGAATAATAAATATAGATAAATATAAATGGGCAAAAAATGGAAAAAAGGCTGTTCTTATTTTTTTTAGAAATATTGTATCCTATTTTCCATTAAAAATACTTTATTTAACAATTATGCCCAAGATAATTACTCTATCTTAGTTAAAATTATTATATAAATATAATTATATTAATATATTCCTTATCAACTCATTAAAATTATTCAAATTTAATTCAAATAATTGTAATTTAAAAAAATATTTTTATATGACAAGATGGTCTTTTAATATATATATTTTTTAAAAAATATGTGTTATTAATCTTTTCAGTAAAAAAAAGAAATCCACTATCTAACGATCCATCCCATAATCATCTATAAAAGGATAAATCGAGAAACTACAATTGACCACTACTGGATAGAATATTATTTCAATTTCATCGAAATTCAATCTTTATCCACTTCAATAAATTTATATTATAATAATCAATTCAACCATGCCTCTGACGTTATTATTCCCTTATGTAAAAAAGTGAAATTCATCATCTCAGCAGTCTCATACGATCGACTTCATTATGAGATAAATTGAAAAATTACAGTTTTATAGAGTGTGGACTGTAGTATGATAATCTCGTGGTCAAGGATAATAGATAAATAAATTTATTAAATGGAAAATTGGACGTGGAATGGCTGACTTTCAAGTAATTTAATTGAATTGAAGTAATAATTTCAAGTAATTTAATTGAAACGTGGGCTTTTTGAGAATGGGTCGTGGGATTAGGAAAGGTGGGCTTTCAGTTGAGTGAGAGTACCTATCGATATGATCGGACAGTTGACGATGGTAGAAGAAGAAGACTCACCACCAAGAAGATGGCAAATTAAAATCAGAGGAAGCATAAACATTTCATATCCAGATCGAGAAAGAATTGAAAGAGTTACCTACCTTCCTGATCAATGTCATCGCAAAGCGCATTTCATTTGATTGGAGAATTCAAAGAGTTAGAGTAGTACAAGTCGAGTGGCCATGTCTCTGAGGAAGAGCAACATTAAATTGGCGATTGTAGTACATTAAAACAGAGCTTCGTCTTTGAGCAATGAACTCGATCTTCGATTAATATCATATACAACTTGAAAAGGGTCGCGAGGCATTTCACCAACTGCTCAGTGTTGAGGTAGCACAATGAAGCCAAACCAGCCTTCGCAAAACACATTGCGAGTTTTTTGTGTGATTCGATGTGAAACTTGACCTGCAAACAGATTTTTGTGGAGAGTAATTAAAATAATTTGCACAATGTTATTGTGCTCAATTTGTGTCACTTACTCCAGTCTTTCAAAAATGTTTTTGCCAGTTGTTACGGGGATAATCCAGAAGGCTCTTGGTCAGACTCGAGTCCAAGTCTGGTCCCACCCCGCGGGTCTAGCCAGCCGAATCTTTGGACTTGATTGGTCAGGTCACTTAATATCGAAGTATACCTATTCGGCCGCCTCGTGGCCGAACCGCCTCACGCGGCCATCACATAGTCGAATCACCCATTCGGCTATTTACTGGCCGAATCGCCCATTCGCCTATTTACTGGCCAAATCGCCCCACGTGGCCATCGCTTGGCCAAATCGTCCATTCGGCTATTTACTAGCCGAATCGCCCCACGCGACCATCGCTTGGCCGAATCGCCCATTCAGGCATGACCTTGCCGAATCGCCTATTCGACCGTGCCTTCGCCAAATCACCCAGTCGGCAGTGCCCTCGCTGAATCACCCATTCTGCAGTGACCTCGCCGAATCACCCATTCGGCAGCGCCCTTATCGAATCGCCCATCAGCCGAATGGCCCATTCGGCCACCCTCTGACCGAATCGGCCAGGTGACCCTTCCTTTTTCACTTAGGATGTGAAGCACTTTTATGCTAAAAGTCTCGCCTCATGTGTCCGATAGCACACCGTATCGACCAAGCACCCTACAGTGCCCTGGTACACCTCATCATGATCTCTGACAAGCTCACGCCTCCATTAATTAATATTGTCTCTCTGTTGTCTGCACGGATGGTGACAAGATAACGCTTTACCGGCGATGGGACAAGGAACTCGATTGTTCCTGCCACCTCATTAATCATGATGGGACATTCTTTAAATGATGACGTGACAGGTATGCACGCTCATCTCCTCCTTAAAACGACCACTCCCTCAGCAGGTAATTGGCTCTCTCTCGACCTCTCTCAGTTTCTATTCTCTTTACGCTCAAGTTCTTCTTTACTATTCATCTTCTTCCTCCCACCATCCCTGACTTGAGCGTCGGAGTGGTCGCGCCAGAGCACCCCTGACCTTCTCGCTGACGTTCTCTGTGCTCGCAGGTTCCTAAGCTCCTGAAGTTTTTTCTGCTTCTCGTCAGCTCCGGCGAAGTTCCAGGCGACCCAGAAGCTGCCACCGCCTTCAGCTCCCCCTACTGTTTCGTTCTACGGTGAGGAAGGTCCGGTGACGTGTCCCGACGCAATTCTCAACCGGAACACTAGTCTTGCAAAGCCCTGGGTGGTTCTGCTGCGAGTTGACCCACCCAGTTGGAACTGGATCTGGCTGACTTGCGCCTGAGCGAAGCTTGACCTGTTGACACCTATAGATACTGGATCGAATTGATGTAGCAAGATAACTATGTAAGGCAAGCATGTTAGGATAACTCAATCAGAAGGCTGAAAAACCTTTTATGCTAGATCTCCAACTATCATTGGAGCAAAGCTAAGTTTAGTTGTTAGGTTTTTCAGGATGTTTCTTCTGCAATTCACTCGCGAGGATGATCCTCTTCCAATTACCATACAACAGAAATTAACAGGATTGCATAACAAGTTTTGCATCTGAGACAATTATAGGACATGGTTGATCTCTTTGCACATGACACTCCTATCGCTTCTATGATATCGAGCTCTTAGGATGATCACTCACTCGTGCACGCGCTTTGTTCATACATTTTGCGTCTGTTTATGTTAACTCAATGGTTCAAATTTCTAGTTGTATCCTAATATTCATGTGAAACTCCATCATAAGAAAATCAAGGCAAATGAAACAGAAATGCTTAGCCTTATTTCTGCCTTTTTTCAGTTAAATATTTCAAGAAGTCAAGTTCTATTACCTTATCATCAAAATGGTTTTGTACCAAGTTGATTCTTCTTGACAATGCATTAGGTTTTTTTGTATTCTGCAGTTGACAAAACAAACCACAGTGCAAGCAACTGGAGTGGCTTCCAACCTAGTGGAGATCATTCAAGGAGCAGGCTTCAAGCTACAAAGCTTAAATCTAAGTTTTGTCGACGAAGAGGATGCTGCTGTTGCTGTCGGTTAATCTTGTAAGTCGATTAATTTTTGTGTTTTTGCCTTTCTATGAAGAATGAATTGGCCAATGCTTATAACCCTTGTTTGCTTGATGAAAAATTTAGCATCCTATTCAGTAATTCTGTTAAGTTTCTTTCCCTAGTCAGTCAGTCAGACCGGCTGAGTCAGTGAAGTCGGATGGACTAGTCAGTCTAGTCTAGTTCAGTCCAATTGAGTAAGTTTTAGTGGCCCAATTTTCTAATGCATTTCGATATTACAATCCAAACAACAGAGGGAGCCATCTTATAATGTTACGAATAGTGAGACAGTAGAACATAGTTGTTAACTTATTCATTTGAAGTTCAGGCAGTAGATGCTGGAGTTTACTCGGTCATAGTTCATATCTTGTTGAAGATCCTCTGCTTTTAATATTTATGCATATGATCAAGTTGTCAACAGAAGCGAGGTGCATCCTTCATTGTTTCATTTGAAGCATTTGAAGTATTTAGATATAAGTGGGAACAACTTTTGATGGCTGTCAAATTCCTGGCTCCATTGGATCTTTAACTCAATTGCAGCACTTGGACCTTTCGCAATGTGATTTCGAGGAGAAATTCCCCACCAACTTGGCAATCTCTCCCATCTACGTTATTTATCTCTATATGATAATCGGATTTCTGGAAAAATACCGGCATCTTTTGTCCATCTCAGAAATCTGCAGTTCCTGTACCTGAGCGGTAATTCCATCAGCGGAGAGATACCAGAAGATATTGGAAATCTCAAAAACATGAAGGCTTGTTCCTCAATGCAAAACCGTCTTGAAGGTGTAATACCGAAAAGCATAGGAAACTTGAGTAAAATGTCAGATCTGGACCTTTCTGGTAATAAAATTGTTGGAGGCTTACCGGAGACTATTGGCAATCTAACTGCATTGCAGAGTTTGGATTTATCAGATAATCAGATTAGTGGAAAGATACCAGATTCAATTGGAAATCTCCACCACTTAGAAGACCTCCTTCTCTATGGCAACAACATAAGTGGATCGATTCCTGATACCTTAGGAAGTCTATGCAACTTGAGTATGGTCGATCTCTCTGATAACAGTATGACAGGGAGAATTGTTGAATTCTTTGAACAACTATCAAGATGCAGAACTAATAAACTTCTTTCCCTTGACTTGTATGACAATCAGTTTAGTGGTCCTTTTCCAAGTCATTTTGAGAGGCTTCAAAGATTAACTTATCTTGACCTTGGTTCCAATCAATTAAGTGGCTCAGTTCCAGCATCCTTGGGGAAATTGTCTGCATTAGAGTTCTTAATCTATCTTCAAACCATTTGGTTGGAGACATCACAGAAGCCCACTTTGCCAATCTCACAAATTTATATTACATGGATATATCTTACAACAACTTGTCGGTCAAAGTGAGCCAAGATTGGCTTCCTCCATTTAAAGCAAGTCAAATCAAATGGGCTCTTGCAACTTGGGACCCAGATTTCCTCCATGGCTGCGGAACCAAACCAGTTTATATAAACTAGACATATCAAATAATGGAATATCAGATGCTTTTCCTGATTGGTTTTGGAGCTTGTGCTTATCGGGCATGTACCTAAATGTTTCTCACAATCATATGAGAGGGATGTTGCCGCGCTCTTTAGAATGCTTCAAGGATGTACAATTTGTTTGATTTAAGTCACAACAACTTTGAAGGCTTCATTCCAAGAATGCAACTTTCAGAGGCATATTTGGACTTTTCTCACAATTCCTTCTCTCGGGCCTATTCCTAGCAGCTTGGCTGATAATGTTAGGTATATGTCTTTGTCAAACAACAAACTGAATGGTAGTATTCCATCCTCCATTTGTACAGCACGTGATCTACAAGTTATCGACCTTGCCAACAATGATTTCTCTGGAACACTCCCAGATTGTTTCAGAAATGATTCCATTTTGGAGGTCATTGACATTTCAAACAACATGTTATCTGGCAGCATCCCTAGAACACTTGGATTTTTACAAAGGTTCCGATCACTGCACTTTCAGTAACAATAGACTCTCTGGCACAATTCCCACAACATTGAAACAGTGCATTGAACTGGTGGTTATTGACTTTAGCTGGAATGAATTGTCTGGTGACATACTCAGTTGGATCGGACCAGAACTGTCATCATTAAGAGTTCTTTCTTTGAGGTCAAATAAGTTCACCGGTAAGATTCCATCAGAACTCTCGTTGATCCCTTCACTCCAAGTCATAGATCTTGCTCACAATCTTTTCTCTGGCTTGTTGCCTCCTAGTTTTGGTAATTTCACTGCTATGATGACAAACCAGAACCATGAAATTCCTTCACCACTAGAAGTTGATTCTCTTTATACAGAGAACCTCATTATAATTGCCAAAGATTCATCACTTGTTTTCACTACTACGCTTTCGCTTGTTATGAGCATTGACCTCTCATATAACAATCTCTCAGGCGTGATTCCTGAAGAGCTAACAAATCTTCATGGCCTCCGCTACCTCAACTTATCTTTCAATTACTTTTCAGGACAAATACCTGAGAAGATTGGTCTTATGGGCCAACTAGAATCACTTGATCTTTCAAAGAACAATTTGTCAGGTAGAATCCCTTTGAGTATCTCTGCGTTAACTTTTCTAGCTGTCTTAAACTTATCCTACAACAATCTTGTTGGGAAAATACCGGTGGGCCCTCAACTTCAAACCTTCACCAACTTATCTTACATGGAGAACCCTGAGCTTTGTGGAGAACCACTTGAAATCAAGTGCCCAGGCAACAACATAGATGAAGAAGAGGAGGACACGCATGAAGATGATGAGCATGGAGGAATTTGGTATTTCATTGGCTTTGCTCCTGGATTTGTGTTTGGCTTCTGGGGATTTATGGGTGCAGTTATGATCAAGAGGAGCACAAGAATCAAATACATCCTACTCATTGACAGGATTTGCAATTGGTTTATGTGTATGTAATCAAAACTTAGCCTTAAATAGGCCTGAACTTATTCTAGAATTTATGTATACAATAAGAGCTTGTAATTTTATGATATTAAGACCAAGGTTGTTGTAATGGATTAAGGTTGACATTAGTATTTAAATTATGTATCATGTATGAATAGTGTGCTTAAGTCAAACCATATTGTTTATCCATATGTTCTTTTTTGAAACATGTGTGCCATATACAAATCAACCTCGATCCCATATATGATTAGATTTTCATACTTGATTTGTGAAACTTCATGTTGTGAACATGTGATCTTCATGTTCAAGTGTTTTTTCTCTACAAAGATAACAAAGTTTATCAGGGATCAACACATCCATTTTTGGGTCAAATATTTGCACTCCCTTTTTAGATTACTCCTCATTAGCATTGATTTTCTTGAGTAATATCAACTGCACTATAATATTTAGTTTACTAGTGTTGAATGCATGCTACATGATCCATGCCAACAGAGGCATAATCAAAAATCAAAATGTTGAATCATGTTGAAGCTTTAGTCTTTAATTAGAATGAT
>NW_027430686.1:0-1938 GCF_044706935.1 Curcuma longa | reverse complement strand
TGTAACGCCCGCCCTTACCAGAGCCTTGACGGACGCTACAGTTTGTTCATTCATTCTTAAATTCTATCTTTATATACGAAATCTATACTTAGCAGCGGAAATTAAGACATTTTGATAAGCATAGAATCGCATATATTAAATAGAACTTGTAAACATAGTTAACATGACAGTTTGACAAACACAAATTAACATAAGTTTATCAAATGAATTCATGTTTCATAGCCAGGACTTCGTCACGACACACCACACACATCCATCAGTTCTGTCCTGTCGCCTCCATCCATTGCTTAGTACCTGTTAGGATCTGCAGCATAAGAAAGTAAACTATAAGCATAACGCTTAGTAAGCTCCTTTCCTACTCACAAAATCCGAACATCACATTGTGCATAACATTTTAGACTTAAAACATGTAAACCATTCATGCGTCATCATGTATCTTTAGTTTACTTTAACATTTACCTTTCATTGTATGCATTAACCATGATTTTCATACATTTGTCTTTTCAAAACATATTATCTTAATAGATGAAAATAATAAACATCATTGTTGGGGTCCCCTAGCTTGTACCCATTCATTCTTTTGCGCGCCATTCCAAGTTGGTACGAGGTAGCAAATCTCGACCTCTCGGTTACTAGGTCTTTTGTCTTTCGACCTAGGGACGTTCATCAGGAGTCCATCCCTTGGATCCTTTTCAGGTTCCGGTACAAGCTTCTTTAAAGTAAAATACTTTATACTTTCATACATTCTCATTTCACAGGAATGTTCCTTTACATTTCTTTACATTTCATTCATATCATGCTGAACATTCCTGCTACTTTGATCTCATTTCATACTTTCTTTACATTCTTGGATAGAGTCCATCTTTACGTCTCTTTGTAACCCTAAGGTTACTATTCATCTTGACTCTATTCCTTATCCATTCTTTAGGATGGTCAGAACTTCGTTGGTTAGGTTCAGTCCCTTGTTTGGACCCAACCTGAGTTGAACCAACTTGATAAACCATCCGAGGCCTAAAGTTTCACTTCCGGCCTCTTAATCTTGCATTTACAGAGGCCTTAATCGATCAACCGATCGATTAAGTGGCCCTTGTAATCGATCCAGAGATCGATTATGAACCTCGGCCACAGAAGGTCTGGTAATCGATCAGGTGATCGATTACCATGCCTTAATCGATCACCTGATCGATTACCGCTCGTAGGATTTCTCCCGAGGCTTGGTAATCGATCTGGCAGATCGATTATCCTCCTTTAATCGATCATATGATCGATCATTTGACGATCTTTTATTCTCTTTATAACTAATAATCGATCCGGTGATCGATTACCCTCTGGTAATCGATCCAGTGATCGACTACCAACCTACTGTTCATCTTCTTCTCCGATTTTACAGTATTTCTTTCTTCCTTCTGTTAAATCCTATAACCTATGTTCGTTTGTTCAGTAACCTCACAGCTATTCGTGTGACCGTATCGTGGCTAATATATCATTTAGTCTTGTTTTAAACTACTGTGAAGCAACCTGTATCATTCTAACCATGTTTAAATTCTGAACATAATACTGAAAATACTGATACGATCGAAATCACTTGGCAACAGTTTATAAAGTTACTCTAACATATGTTAAAATCATTCCCTAACCTTAACCACAGACAGGTTAGGTCATTATACAACCGGTGATAACATGAACCATTACTTGCTCAAAAACCAGACTTAAGACTTTTAACCCCACATGAACGTAGGTAACAAAAACCAGAACCTGTAAACGCATAAACCCAATATTTTCCTTTAAACATGCAACAACTAATAGCTATTATGCTACAGGTGAGGAAGCTTACAGTGGTTTCTTAGGTTACTCAACAAAGAACGCTGACAGGGTTGAAGAAGCTTCGGCCAAGAACACTCCAAGCAAGGAAAACTCTTCGGTCAGAGAAAACAAGCA
>NW_027430685.1:0-15107 GCF_044706935.1 Curcuma longa | reverse complement strand
CATAAAACTAAAAAAGGTGTCTCTGTTTGTATGACATGTCTCTTTCATCCTCTTCGTCTTTTTATTGAATGTGTATTTTGTCCCCCACAAAAAGAGATGATTTTTAGTTGTTTTATGAATTTTAAATTCTATATTTTTTTATGATCAATTTGGATTTTATATGAAACTTTTGCTTTTCATAGAAATTTGATTGCGGGGTGTTTTTGATATTTCTTTTAAATATTTGGCTGTAAAAGAAAAATAAAGAATAATTTATCCCTCACCTGAACAACGAGACCTGCACTAAATTGTACGGCCACCACATCGCCGCCGGCTCAACGAGATACCGCCGGAATATTCCCGCCCATCCGAATCCCAGCACCTGCTTCGTGTTTCAACCAATTTTTAGAAACTCAAATTCTTTTCACAATTCTTTTCTCAAATTAATTAATTAACAAAAATAATTGTGCCTGCGTGGTGATGACGACGATGAGGGAGACGAAGAAGTTGATGTGCTTTCGGTAGAAAATCTTGACGGCGGTGACTAGGTAGATGGCTTTGACGCTGCCGGCGCCGGAGTTGGCGAAGATGGTGATGAGCACGTGCTCCTTGATGTTGAACGGCCCGGGGTTGAGCGTGAACTCCCACCGGCTTCCCCGGAAGAAGACGCGGTCAGTGATCGTGGCGGCCAGGAGATGGCCGAGCGGCACCACCGCGATCTGGGCGGAGATGGCGGTGATGGACAGCGGCTCCTTCCGGTACCAGAAGAACTGGTTGAGGAAGGAAAGTAGTACGCAGGAGGCCGTCCCCAGCACCCACATCCGGAACGTCAGTGCCGGCGTCGACGGGTCGTCCTCCACCGGCACCGTCAGCGCCACCTGCTCCACCGGCGAGTCCTCCAGCACCTCCTCCCCTGTTTCTTCCTCCACCGACGCTGCCGACGGCGCGGCTGCTTCCGCGTGAACTGCATGACGTCGACGTCGGTGGGCGTGAGATGGCCGAGGAGCATAAAAACAAGCCGAAAAGGGGGGATCAGACGTTTACACAGCGGAGTTGTGATCATTTGGTGCAGCTCTGCTTCTTCTTCTTCTCTTCGTCGGTTGTTCATTATTGTTGCTCGATCTTTCTCTTCTTTCTCCTCGAATTTTTCGCTCGATTTCTGTCGATTTAGTTGGGCATCCAATCGGAGAAGAAGAAGAAGAGTAAAGGGACGGGAGTTGTCTGTATAGACTATTGAGTTTCTATTTTTTTTTTAATTTCTTTAATTATGTTTGTTGGTCAGAATGGCTACAACTCCCCAACAAAAGGAATTAAGCAAATCGTCAAATCCCTTTTTTTATTATTTAATCCAATCAAAAAGTCATTCCACCCATCCACTCAAATGACACAACCTGAATCAACGGTACTCAATTTAATAATTACTACCCATATATTTCATAATTACTACGATACATATCTAACACGTTTTAAGATCATTCACGTTGTAACGTTATAGCATGTGTAATTTTGTAATTACGATGAATTTAATTTATTTGTATTGTTCTTCGATAGTCATCAATTATAATTTTTTGATTTATTTTTTTATAAAAATTCATAGGACTAACTGTGTGTGTGGGACTGTTAAGTGATGGATTTCATTTTTTTATTAAAATAAATTTAATTTATTCATTTAATATTCATAACATATACAAAATTATAATTATTATGATTTCATAACTATAAAGTTAATATAGGCACAACGTGAGCAGCTTAGCCTAGAGAAAAAAATGTTATATGCAATTAAAAAAAATATTTTAAAAATAAAAATATAATCATTTAATGATGAGCTCATCAAATCAGATAAAAGAGTTGCAATGAATCTCAAATACAGTCTATTAGAATTTCATGAAAGTATTTATTATGAGCTATTGACATATACAATCGCATTGGAATTAGTTTTTTATTAATTTATAATGACCTATCGTAATCCATCAAAAAATGATAAATTTATATTAAAATCGTGTTGATTTATTTTATGATATTATTGATGTGCAATTTGAAAAGTGCATGAAATGATCATTTCTCAAAAGTAGTTACGGAGGAGTTACTCTTTTATGTAATTAGTTTATGCCCATAAAAATTATTTTTGACTTTTAATAAAAAAAAGTTGATACAAATCTTATCTATAAAATTTTTCAAGATTTAATTTTATGATGATCAACTTGAAATAATTATAAAGTAACTATTGCATGGTGCTTTATGATTATAAACTTAAATAGTTTTTTTTCACGGTATGCACTTCCCGATTTACTTTGATGGTCGGTGGGAAACTTCCGTGGGACCGGGCCGGCCACCTCCAGGGATTTGAGTCCATGAGACTGACTGAGATTTATCATTTTTTTATGATTATAAATGTTAGATATTGGTGACCCGAATACCGTGTGATCTGATCTATGGTGAAAATCAAATTATGACAGATCTAAGGCCGATATGGATTAAATCAAATTATGACAGATCTACGGCTGATATGAATTGCTCCTTATTATAAAAGCCTATTATTGCTAGGGTTTCTAATGAGAGTTGTAAAACACAAAGATTGTGTGCCGTCATTGTATTCCACCTTTTTGATAGTGAATTTTCTCTCCTCTGCCCGTGGTTTTTTACCCGTCAAGGGTTTTCCACGTAAATCTGTGTGTTCTTTATTTTTCTTGTTGTCTATTTTTGCCGTAATCTCGTAACAATAAACTTATTTATTTTATTATTTATATTATATTATTAAATATAGAAGTGCAAACGTGATATTTAAATTTTATTTGAATCTTAAAAATATAAATAATTTTATCTCGAGCTCAATTAGAAATAAAATTCAAGTTTGATTCGACTTGTTTGAATCACGATTCGAGCAAAATTGATCTATAGTTTGAAATGACTCAAATTCGAGTTGGATTCTAATTATTCGAATCTTAATTATTTAAGCATATTTAAAATAAAATTATGTAAAAAAAAATAGAGTTCAATTCGAGTTCCGAACAAAACATTATAGATTCCAATTCAGCTTAAAAAATTATCAAACATCAAGTTTGACTTGAATTCAATAATTTTGAAAATATTTATATTTGCGTTTAAGTTCGAAAAATATATGTGATATTCAAATTCTATTTGAATCCTGAAAATATAAATAATTTTAGCTCCAGCTCGATTAGAAATAAAATTTGAGTTCGGTTCAACTTGTTTGAACCATGATTCGAGTAGAATTGAACTATGATTTGAAAAAAAAAACTTAAATTTGAGTTTGATTACAATTATTCGACTCTTTATTTGAGCATATTTAAATTCAAATTGTGTAAAAAAAAATTCAATTCAAGTTTTACTTGTGAGCAATTTGTGAATAATCGAATAAAATATTATAAAATTTGACTCAAAAAATTTATTGAACATTAATTTTAGCTCAAATTCGATAATTTCAAATACGAATCAAATATTTTTCAAGTCAGCTCGAAAAACTCACAAACATACTCGATTCATTTGCACCCTAGCGGCCTACATTGAACTAAGATCCTAACTCCGCCCTTAGCTATATAATGCAGATTCTATCCGTTCACTTAATATTCATGTTGTAATAGTTATGAAATTGTAACTGTTACAACTCATGCTCTTCTATTCAATAATATTTACATTATATCAGTTATAAAATCGTAACTGTTATAACATATATTTACTGCCGATTTAGAATTTAATACTTGTGGTAGAAGATAATAATATCAATGAAGATATTTGAGAGCGGTTGTATAATTTTATTTTTGCCCGTCTACCCTTAATCATCACTCTATTCACTTAAAACTTGGACAATTTGATAAATCAATGAAAACCTCTCTGTGATAGTTTAGCAATTTCAATGATAACTCTAGTCCTCCATTATTTCCTTACCTTCTCCACTCTTTTTTTCCCATTTTTTTCGCTATAAATCAATTTTTGTTAAACAAATTAGTTAATAACTTACAAGGAAGAGATTCAGAGAGGGTGGTTTAAAAATTGAAAAGTTGGGTGGTGTTCAGCAAAAGGGCAAAATAAAGGGTGTGTTCCAAAATTGTCCATGTTTTTTTATTTACAAAATAGTCATTGACTATTAATAGTTAAACAGGGAAATGATTAATTTGAGAGATCTACATCTATTGTCAGAAGACATGTCAGCATCAGCACATGGGCAGTTGGCCACCATACCAGTCATCTTATTCAGTCATTATTTTTTTTATTTTAATTATTTTACTAAAGTAGAAAAAAAGTATTAGTTAAGATAATAAAAACTACTGTGATCAATTTAAGTATTAATATAAATTATACAACTGTGAATTTTGTAATAAAAAGAAAATTCATTACAAAATGAATATTATTTATAAAATTCATTATAAATTTTATGGGCCAATATATTAGGACCCGAGCCTATTTATAGCCAACACATTAGGACCCATGCCCATTTAAAGCCCGACATATTATGATTCTTTACTATATTTAATCTCTTATATGATAAAGGATTAGTCGTGTAGATGAAATTTCGATTAGAATTTGAGAGTTATAAATCATTATAGTAAATATGTTTGAAGGTTTGTGAAAAATTATATTATTCATTGGAAATGAAGATTTTATGGAGACCTTCAAGACGTGAAAAAAATCTTGTACAGGCACTTGTTCTTACGAGCAAATACAATTAAATATATAATGTAGAAAATAAATATAAAATAAATAATAATTTACTATTGCTTTAGTTGCTTTGTAATAGCTTTGGATTTGCCTCTAAGGTATTGATATACAACAACACTAATTTCTAAAATTTTTAAGATTCGATGATGGATACTTTTTCAAAATATTTTTTGTTATAGTCTTCGAGTCACGATTGATTTCCATCTAATAGTCGACCGCTAAACTCATTAGTCAACTGATGAGTTGATTTCCCTTTATATTATTTTTCACAAAAGGTGATTTCCCTTCATACTATCCTTCATACTACTCTTATGCAAAAGGTGGAATTCGTCGCCTTATGGCCTTACACGATCGATCCCACGACCATTTGTGAGGAGATAAATCGAGAAACTGTAGTTGGTCACGACGCAGGAGGGTATTGTCTGGCTTCGCTACCATTCATACTATTCATCTGCAAAAAGGTAGAATCCGCAAGTCTTAACGGCCCCACACAATCTCATTCATACTACTCTTCTGCAAAAAAAAGTGGACCCTTTTCATACTACTCGAATTATATAAAGGAGTACAACAATGTGGCTCAATTTTTTCCCTATATTTGGACACATTATTATAGCGAAACTATGAATTCTCTTCGCATCTCAATTAAAATAGAATGCTTCATCGTTTACTTCAACAGATAAAATCTGCATTGCAAGAATTAATTTGAAAATTTCAGATTCACTAATGTACATACAGTGCCACTAATGTACACACAGTGTTACATATCTGGCAGTGGTTTTCTCTGTTCCCATTGCCGATTCAATCAATACAACAACAAATATCTAATCTCTGCTGCGATGATCCACCGATCGACGGTTACTCGAACACCGGGCAGCCTTCAATGACGACGCCGGGAGCTGTCGGGCAGGAGGCCAAGGGGCAGCCGTCCAACTCATTGCCCCACCAATGCAGACTAACATTTTCCAGCTCCAAGCAGAGATAGATCAGGACGGCCATGAACGCCAATCCTGCGTCCAATGCGCCGGAAAGCACGTAATTGTGCCGCGTCCACCAGTCCCTTCTGTACCTGTAAACCACGTAGCCCGAAAGGAATCCGACCAGAATCCACGTGGTGTAGTTCACCGCCGTCGCCGGCGGCATCATCCCGGTGGCGCCGATCAGGATCGGCATGTTGATGAGCCTGATCCAATCCTTGTCAGGGAAGGCCTTGTGCGCGAGCCAGACGAGCAGCGGCCCCACCGCGCCGACGAGGAAGAACCAATTGATGGCGGCGTACGTGCCGAGGTCCCCGAAGATCCGGCGAGGACCGATCAGTCCCCATATCACCGACGCGTCGTAGAAGACGTGGTCGCTCGGGCACGTCCACGGGCTCTCCGGAGACAACAAGCTCTTGTTGCAGATGTCCGGAATCGTCTCCATGAGCCACCACGCGGTGCCCAAGTAAACAAACGCGGCGATCAACGTCCCTACCACCTGAGCCATGAACATCGTCCTCGGCGGAATCTTCATGTAGTGCCCCAATTTGAAATCTTGCAGGAACGTCAACGCCTGCGTCATACTGATGTACCCGTACACCTTGAAGCACATGTTCGCCACCGGTCGACCGGGGTACAGATACCCTATAATGTACTCTGTGATTATGTTCAATCCCGGCGTCTGGTTCATCAAGCAGAAGATATCAGTTTGCCAGTCAATTACTAACCGTCCGACGGAGAAAGAGTCGAGTTAATTAAACCTGATTGGTGGTTGCTGTGATGATTCCGATGGGGAGCGTGAAGAAAAATGCGATGGAGCAGGCGAGCAACACGCCCCACCATGGTAGCTGGAGCTGGTCGATGTAGTACTCGCAGGCGAAGATTGTGAACGCGATGTTGGCGACGAGGATCGCGATGAACCACCACTGAGGGACCTGCTTATACCTGCTCATCAATCTCGTGTGGATGTCCATCTTCTGATCTTTGAAAGCCGACTTGCTCATCTGCCAGATTTCACTGAATTCGATGGCAAATTAAGTAAGAGTTTTCGACGCCGTGAGAGTGGAAATAAAGGGGCGGGCGATCTTCACCTTCCGTGGAAGAGGAGGACGTGCGAGATGGTGGCTGTGAGAGACGCGAAGCCGACGCCGTAAGTGACCGCGAAGAATGTGCTGAGGTAAAGCGGGCCGTCCTTCTCGTAGGCGTCGATGTCGAGGTGGAAGTTGGGGTCTATGATTCCGGAGATGTTGTAACTCTGCCCGGAGGACGTGAAGAGGCCATCGGAGAAGATCGGGAAGCTCTTGGCCTTATAGAAGTTGAACCAGTAGCCGATGGGCGTGATGACGTACATGATGAGCACGAAGCCGACGGCGACGTTGGCGGTGGCGAACCAAGGGCTGGCCAACGGGCTGCCGAGATAGGAGGAGACGGTGGACCAGTCGAGGCCGACGGCTCCAAGACCGAGGCCGTAAAGGCCGGAGCCGAGCTGCTGCGCCAAGATGGAGCTAGGGAAGACCCAGCAGACCCAGGAGAGGGAGGTGAGCATGGAGAAGAGGTATCCGGGGAAGATGTAGTAGGCGAAGCTGCAGAGGAAAGCCACCATGAAGAACTGGTTCCTTGTCAAACCTCCTTTTGGTGCTTCCTCCTTCTCATGCAAAGCTCTACATCACAACAATTTTTTGAATCTTAGAATCTTGAATCTTATACTGTGAATCTATATTTTAAAAAATATATAAAAAATCAAATTGTAAATTCAGTAAATGATTTAATTTAATTAATTTCCTGAATTTTATTTAATATGGTAGGTTTAAGTTTGGAAACAATTACAGTGAAAACAAGCTGGGAAATTTGTTTGCTAGTGTGCTGTCCATTTTTGAATAATAATGGAGAAATAAATACATATAAGTATATTGGAGGAGCTCTTTTCATTTCAATCAAAATTATTCCATGTCTCTTTCATCCTCTTCATCTTGTAATGAATTTGAATTTCATATAAATTTCAATCAGAATGATTAGAAAAGAAATGATTTTTAGTTGTCTTATTACAGTAATGGATGGTGAACTTTATTAAAAAAAATTTAATTTTCCTAAAAATCTTTACAATTCTAAATTTTAATAAAATTAACCAAATATTAATATATTATCATGAATGAGAGCCTTAAAAGAAGAATATAATAAATTTGGTGGCTCCTTGATGATTTGAATAAAAACCCTAAGGGGTGTTTTTTATATTTGTTTTAAATATTTGGCTATAAAAGAACAAAGAGTAATTTCATCCCTCACCTGAACAACGAGACCTGCACTAAATTGTAGGGCCACCACATCGCCGCCGGCTCAACGAGATACCGCCGGAATATTCCTGCCCATCCGAAACCCAGCACCTGCTTCATGTTTCAACCAATTTTTAGAATCTGAAATTCTTATCGCAAATTATTTTCCCAAATTAATTAACAAAAATAACTGTGCCTGCGTGGTGACGACGACGACGAGGGAGACGAAGAAGCTGATGTGCTTTCGGTAGAAAATCTTGACGGCGGTGACGACGTGGATGGCGTAGACGCTGCCAGCGCCGGAGTTGGCGAAGATGGTGATGAGCACGTGCTCCTTGATGTTGAACGGCCCGGGGTTGAGCGTGAACTCCCATCGGCTTCCCCGGAAGAAGACGCGGTCAGTGATCGTGGCGGCCATGAGGTGGCCGAGCGGCACCACCGCGATCTGGGCGGAGATGGCGGTGATGGACAGCGGCTCCTTCCGGTACCAGAAGAACTGGTTGAGGAAGGAAAGCAGCACGCAGGAGGCCGTCCCCAGCACCCACATCCGGAACGTCAGCGCTGGCGTCGACGGGTCGTCCTCCACCGGCACCGTCAGCGCCACCTGCTCCACCGGCGAGTTCTCCAGCACCTCCTCCCCTGTTTCTTCTTCCTCCGCCTTCGCCTCCGCCGCAGCCGACGGCGTGGCTTCTTCCGCGTGAACTGCATGACGTCGACGTCGGTGGGCGTGAGATGGCCGAGGAGCATAAAATAAGCAGAGAAGGAGATTAATGGCGGATCAGAAGCTTACGCAGCGGAGTTGTGATCATTTGATGCTGCTCTTCTTCTTCTTCTTCTCTTCGTCGATTGTCCATTATCGTTGCTCGATCTTTCTCTTCTTCCTCCTCAAATTTTTTGCTCGATTTCTGTCGATTTAGATGGGAATCCAATCGGAGGATAAGAAGATTGAAAGGACGGGAGTTGTAGGCATTGATAGGCAGGGGAATCGGGATCTTCTAATTTTCGAGTTTCTATTTTTTATTTTTTTTAATTAATTTGTTGGTCAGAATGATTGCTGCTTCTTGCCTGCCAGAAAAAAAAAATTAAAAAGATTTTTTTTTTATAAAATCAAAAGAAATCCCTTTTCATTTATCATAAAAAGGATCCTCTTTCGTCTCTATTTATTTTTCAAAATTATTCTTATTTTTTATTCTATTATAAACTATAAAATCATAATTTTTATATAATATAATATATATGATCCCGTAACTATTATAATTATGTAATTATAATTAATATTAATTAAAATAAATTATCTATTTATCTATGTTGTATCAGTGATAATTTATAACTATTATAGATCAATATTAATTAAAAATGAAATATTTATATTATAAAAACTAGGAACTCAAATTACTATAAAATAATATTATTAATATTATTCAGAGTTAAAGTGTTACACATAATGTTTATTAATATTGATTAAATAAGTATAAAATATATATAATAGTTATAATATAATTTATTAATATTGATTAGAGTTGATGCTATGAATTAATTTATTTATATTGATTATAATTGAAGTTAATTTATTTATATTGATTATAATTGGACTGTTTAAATGGATTGATATAAGATAGGACATTTTTTATAATAAATAAAAAAGGATGTCTTTTTCAAAATTTCAATAAAAAAGATAATCTTTTAATTTTTACCTTTTTATTTTCATTTTGTGAAAAATAATCCAAATGTCGTCAGTGTAAACTAAATTTTTAGGATAATTTTTTTATAATCCTTTATGAAAATGCTTTAAAAATTTTCTTAATATCAAAATACATCTCGTCTATCTCATACAACACCATATGAGAATCAAAATATGATCATTCAGATTCCTAAAATATTAAATAATATCACATTGGAGTTTCAAAACCTTGAATAAATAACAATAAAAAATATGATTATTTTAAAATACTCATCCACTAAAATAAAACAACTACATGATTTTTTTCCCTCCCAATTCACGAAAAAAGAAACAATATAATTAAATATAACAATTTGGCACAAAATATCAACCGCGTTCAGGCAACGTAACTAGACGGAAGGCATGTTGTGACTTGTGAGCTATGCAAATTTAATACTTTATTTTATTTTATTTTCCCCGTTTTTTATTTTCCGGCGTTTTTCGATTTATTAATTCAACAAAACTTGCGTTTCACGTGTCCAGCTAACAGTCTTGTCCAACTAACAGTCGTCGGAAGGAAAACATTTCTCTATTAGTAAATAATAATAATAATAGGGAAATAATAATAAAATATAAAACATTTATTTGAATAAGAAAATAAATACAAATAAAATAATAGGAAAATAATATAAAATATAGGAATTTAGAATTTGATAAGCATTTTTAATGTACACGCAAGAACTTCCCACTAACTACGTTGTCATTTTAATTTGAATGCCTTGCACGACTCTCTTTTTTTTTGTTTTTTTTTTGCCAATCGACCCTTAATCTTCACTCAATTTACATAACTATTCAATAAATCAATTAAAACCTCCATTGTCAATGATAACTCAAGTCCTCCATTATTTCCTTACCTTCTTCGCTCTTTTTTACTATAAAATAATTTTGTACTAAACAATTAGTTAATAAATGATAAACTTTGAGAATTGTGTATAAATCTTTCCACACATAAATTATACATATGATCGTGGGTGAAGTCGACTTATACTTCTTCTCTGTCATGATCAATTACAATTTTTTGATTTACCTTTTCACAGATGATCTGGAACCGACCGTATGAGATTGCTGGGATAACGTATTCCACTTTTTACTGAAGTGGATGAAGGTTTCTTTCATGTTAGGTCTATCTCATTTTGAGTCGTGTAAGACCTTTACTACGGTTTCAATTACTACGAATCAAATCGAGAACTTAATTGTGCCAACAAAAAAAAAACCTCCTTGGATAATGGTACATGAACAAAGTGCTCCAAGGTATGGTATTTTACTCTAGTGAAATAAAATATTTAAGACGTTCACTGTTGGGTGTGGAGCAACATGGACATTCGGATTTATCGTGATGGCTAGTTGGAAGTTTCCTTAGGATTAGACTGATCATTTTTAAGATTAATCAGATTATAAGAATTGAATTCCTGAATTATAAAAAAAAAATTTATAACAAATGGATTCAACGAGGGTGGGTGGTTTAAAATTTGGAAAGTTGGATGCTGTTCAGCAAATAAGTAAAAAATAAAAGGTGTATTCCGAAATTGTCCGCATTTATTTATTTATAAAATAATTATTTTGTATTAATAGTAAACAAGGAAATGATTAATTTGAGAAACGTATTGTAAGACACGTCAGCTATTGGCATATGCACACTCAGTCAACTACAAGAGCATCTCCAACGCTAGTTAATACGGTGTTAATAACAAGTTTTTATTCTCTCTCCACATGACGTGGAGGAGTGAATACATGAACGCATTCAATGGTTTGAACGCGTTCATGTGGTAAAGGTGGATCCCACATGTTTTTTTTTATTTTTTAAAGTGTTATTAACGGGCAGCGTTGCAGATGCTCTAAAGCCATGAATTTTTCTTTTCCGTTTTGATTATTTTACTAGAGGGAAAAAAGTATTGGTTAAGATTATAAAAATAATGTAATCAATTTAAGTATTAATATAAATTATATAATATACTGCACATCCAATTAAAAGTTAACTGAGTTTTGTTTGCCGTAATTGAGTTTTAATATTTAATTAATATATTTGTTGAGAGATAGTTGACAAGTAGAACGAGTATTTGTTAGAGCATCCACAATGGATGCTTTAACCGAGTGTTATAATATTTCATTCAGGTTAAATATCATTGTAGAGGGATGTTATAATACTCTTTCAGTTGAACGCGTTCAATTAAAAGTAGGGTGGACCAACCAAAAGGCCGGCCCACCTCATGTGTATTTTTTATTTTTTTAATTATATTTATTAAAACGATTAGTTTTAACAATTTTTACTAAACATCTATTTTATTTAATAAATATATTTTAAAATTTTAATATTATTTTTTAAAGATGGTAAAATTATTATTTTAAAAGTAAGATTATTAATAAAAATAATACTAATAATTTTAATATTTTAAAATATTTTTAAAATATATTTATTTAATATAATATAATTTTAAGATGATTGAATGGATGGTGGGAATAAATAATGAGTGTTAATGTTAAAACGAATGTGAGTAAAAAAGATATGTTGTGATAATTAGTATGTGGCAGTGGACTCCATACTTTTTAATGACGTAAAGGGTGTTATAATATGAATGGGTTGTGGATGTTCTTAGAAAAAGATTATCGATACAATCGATTTCGGATCGGATTGATAAAACATTGATATGAATATTTAAGCGAAAAGTAAAATAGATCAAGGTTAAATGAATCTGTGATAAGTGAAGAAATCTAAATGGATTATGATTGATAAGTACTTGATGATTAGAAGTCTAGCAGGAGTCCTAAAGATAAAGTCTACATGAGTCATAAAGGATGGGATATTGATAAAGGTGAAATTTAAATGAGTCAAAATTGATCGAATATTTGAAAGAGAAATGATACACTACATGAAAACGCATCATGATACACTACACTATATGAATGTGAGACCCAGATTTATAATGTATCATACTGCATTTTTATGCTACGTTTTTTATTTATTTATAGTAATTTGAAATTCTTACAAATCGTTGTGCTAGTTTATAAGAAATTATACTCTTAACGGAAATACAAATAGTAAATATAAAATAAAATAAGCATAAAAGAGAAATCTATTTATTATGATTTAGAACTTTCAATTTCTACTACACGTGTTCTAATGATAATCTATTAATTTTCTCTTTCGAAAAAATCCCTTACAAGTATTTGTACTCACAGACAAATATAATCAAATACAATAGAAAAAAAATACAAAGTAAATAATAAATTATATATATATTTTTTACTTTGGTCGCTTTATAATAGCTTTGGATTTGCCTCTTAAATCTGTCCTCGGAAACCTTCAAGATTCAACCATGAAAATCTCTTCAAATTCTTTCTTTTATATAGCTTTCGGATCGGGTCAGAACTCCATGTAACAGCCGATGGCTAGAATCCATTTGTCGTTCAATCAATACAACGACAAGTCTCTACTCTCCGCCAGGACGATCCACCGATGGATGGTTACTGGAACACCGGGCAGCCTTTAACGACGACGCCGGGAGCCGTCGGGCAGGAGGCCAAGGGGCAGCCGTCCAATTCATTGCCCCACCAACGCAGTCTAACATTATCCAGCTCCAAGCAGAGATAGATCAGAACGGCCATGAACGCCAAGCCTGCGTCCAACGCACCGGAAAGCACGTAATTGTGCCGCTTCCACCAGTCCCTTCTGTACCTGTAAACCACGTAGCCCGAAAGGAATCCGACCAGACTCCACATGGTGTAGTTCACCGCCGTCGCCGGCGGCATCGACCCGGTGGCGCCGATCAGGATCGGCATGTTGATGAGCCTGATCCACTCCTTGTCTGGGAAGGCCCTGTGGGCGAGCCAGACGAGCAGCGGCCCCACCGCGCCGACGAGGAAGAACCAGTTGGTGGCGGCGTACGTGCCGAGGTCCCCGAAGATCCGGCGAGGGCCGACCAAGCCCCATATCACCGACGCGTCGTAGAAGACGTGGTTGCTCGGGCACGTCCACGGGCTATCCGGAGACAACAAGCTCTTGTTGCAGATTTCTGGAATCGTCTCCATGAGCCACCATGCGGTGCTCAAGTAAACAAACGCGGCGATCAACGTCCCTACCACCTGAGCCATGAACATCGTCCTCGGCGGAATCTTCATGTAGTGCCCCAATTTGAAGTCTTGCAGGAACATCAACGCCTGCGTCATACTGATGTACCCGTACACCTTGAAGCACATGTTCGCCACCGGCCGGCCAGGGTACAGATACCCTATAATGTACTCTGTGATTATGTTCAATCCTGGCGTCTGGTTCATCAAGCAGGAGATCGAGATATCAGTTTGTCAGTCAACTCACCGTCCGACGAAGAAAGAGTCGAGTTAATTAAACCTTATTGGTGGTTGCTGTGATGATTCCGATGGGGAGCGTGAAGAAAAATGCGATGAAGCAGGCGAGCAACACGCCCCACCACGGCAGCTGGAGCTGGTCGATGTAATACTCGCAGGCGAAGATTGTGAGCGCGATGTTGGCGACGAGGATCGCGATGAACCACCACTGAGGGACCTGCTTATACCTGCTCATCAATCTTGTGTGGATGTCCATCTTCTGATCTTTGAAAGCCGACTTGCTCATCTGCCAGATTTCGCTGAATTTGACGGCAAATTAGATAAGAATTTTCGAAGCGGTGAGCGTTGGAAAGCAGGGGCGGCGGTCTTCACCTTCCGTGGAAGAGGAGGACGTGCGAGATCGTGGCGGCGAGCGACGCGAAGCCGACGCCGTAAGTGACAGCGAAGAAGGTGCTGAGGTAAAGCGGGCCGTTCTTCTCGTAGGCATCAATGTCGAGGTGGAAGTTGGGGTCTATGATTCCGGAGATGTTGTAACTCTGCCCGGCGGAAGTGAAGAGGCCGTCGGAGAAGATCGGGAAGCTCTTGGCCTTGTAGAAGTTGAACCAGTAGCCGATCGGCGTGATGACGTACATGATGAGCACAAAGCCGACGGCGACGTTGGCGGTGGCGAACCAGGGCTAGCCAGAGGACTGCCGAGGTAGGAGGAGACGGTGGACCAGTCGAGGCCGACGGCCCCCAGGCCGAGACCGTAGAGGCCGGAGCCGAGCTGCTGCGCCAAGATGGAGCTAGGGAAGACCCAGCAGACCCAGGAGAGGGGGAGGTGAGCATGGAGAAGAGGTATCCGGGGAAGATGTAGTAGGCGAAGCTGCAGAGGAAAGCCACCATGAAGAACTGATTCCTTGTCAAGCCTCCTTTTGGTGCTTCCTCCTTCTCATGCAAAGCTCTACATCACAACAATTTTTTGAATCTTAGAATCTTGAATCTTACTGTGAATCTATTTTTTTATAATAAAGTTAAATTGTAAATGATTTACTCTTCCTGAATTTTATTTTATAGGGTAAATTTAAGTATGGAAGAAATTACCTTGAAAAACAGCTGGGAAATTTGTTTGCTAGTGTCCATTTTTGGGGAAATAAATACAAATAAATGAGATACGTACATATTGTCAAGTATATTGAATGAGCT
>NW_027430684.1:0-2502 GCF_044706935.1 Curcuma longa | reverse complement strand
TGAGTTGTTTTAGTGGTCCACCACGTCCGCACTTGTCGTTTTTTCTGCTTTATTGAAGTTTGAAAGAAGCGGTTGCGTCTCGAGTAAGGTTTGACGTGGCTTCCAGCTGGTCATTGATTTGCTTGACAGCTGGGTACCAGTTGTCATAAAAGTTGGTTCCTGTGGTGCTTCGTCGTTTTCTGAATTCTTGGAGCTTAAGGAAGTGAAGTGTTCGGTATTGCTCCATGGCTTTGATGACGTGCTCTGCTGCTTGTTGCTCCAATTCATACAATTGTTTCTGTATGTCTTCATACTCGGCGAGGTACTCGGCTAGAGGCATACCTGGTCGCGAATGTTGTTAATGCAGGAGGTAAAGATATCTGTTATCCAGTCTGTCAATGTTCGTAAACTCTGGATCATCTGCCCATGAGCTTCTGGGCTGGGCTTCTGTTTGTAGCTCTTGAAGTGCTGGAGCTATTAGATCCAGGTCGTCGACTACTACTTCCGGCCATCCTGTAGGGATGAGGACGAGAGTTTATAAAACGAGATAATCCATCAGCTACCTGATTATCCTTCCCCATCAAATATGTTGTCGAAGTGAATAGGAATTCCCATGCCAGTAATAAAATCCGTGAAAGCTAGCCAGCGTACTATTGAAGGCTCTGTTCGGAGATTTTTGAAAGAAACTAATAATAGCCTGACAGTCTGTTCGGATTATCATCTCTTCTTTATCCAGAAAATATATTTTCAGGGCTTCAACGGAATTCATCACAGCATGAATTTCAGCATCAATAGTAGACTTTGGTGGGTTGAATTTGCCACTAGCATATCCACATATTTTTCAGCAGATTTTGGGTCAAATTTACGAGGCTTCCATTTGCAGATACCACCCCACCCATCCATGCAACCATCTGTTTCAAGGATAATATAACAATCTTCTGATGGGACTTCTAAAGCTGGTAGCTTCTTTACAGTTGCCTTAATCTGCTTTACAAGCACAGTCCTGAGAATTCATTCGCTTATCTCCATTTGGGCTGGTTTTAGCATACAGAGGCCCAAGTAACTTTCTCAGATTAGGGATATAATTTCTGGCATAATTTAATAATCCCAACCAAGACCTCATCCCCTTCTTTGAAAGTAACTCCTTGTCCTGGAAATCCGTAATTTTTGAAATAATATGAGGCTGAAGCTTGATTTTCTTATCACCAAGTATTGCTCCCAGAAATTCTATTTCAGGCACACCAATCTTCATTTTTGTGGAGCTGAGAACTAAATCATGTTGTTTGCATATATTTAGCATCATTTGAAGATGCTTTGCATGATCTTCTTCATTCTTTCCTTTTGTCTCTCAGAAATCAAGGAAAAAGTGAAATTATATTTTATTTGTAAATTCTCTCAGAACCCAAATCGTTAAGAGGAGCTTTGGTTAAATATATTTGTAACAAGTTGGGTTTCTATAATTTATTCTAATTAGTTTGAGGAGAGTGTAATGTGCAAAGGACTCATGTATAAATATGCAAAGGGTAAATGATCAACTTGTGATATTCTTTATTCGTCATAATTCATATATAGAGGTTGATGGAGACTACATAGGGATTCCATGAGGAATAATTCCCTCTAATATCAATGATCTTTTTGTGGTTTTGACGTCTTTTGGACTCATAATTTTAATGTCCTTTGGATTCCTCATGAGTGTTGATGGCGATGATTCATTTCTTAAAGTTACAAAATTAAAGACAAACAAAATAGAAGAAATGGGAAGGAGTTGAACCTTTTATCTTCACCACGCCTGTCCACATGGCATTTTCCTAAAAAAATTGAAAAAACAAAACCAAGAAAAGGGAGAGAGAAGTGTTTTTCACTAGTATATATATGTATGATAATAGATATAGATGTTAAAGGATAATATCTAATGAGTAGACCTCATTTTTATACATTTACAGCTTGGGGCAAATGAAACCAGAGCAGGAATTAATTTTACAGCAGGCACACGAACACATAGCAGTGCAGGTAACACAAATTATTGAACTATTATTAAGCATGCTAAATCTCTTATTCCATACCCTTTACTTAGTTTAAAATGTTGGATGAAGAAACTTGCTTTACAAAGTGGAGGCATTTCAGTTTTTTCTGAGGTTGGTTCAGATGTGAATGCTGCTGCAGAATTTCCAACTAAAGTTATATGCTTGACTGAGGTAGAGTTTACCTCTAAGTTCCATTTTTTTTCCGTTGCTTCTGTTGCACCTTCTTCTCTGATGATGATATCATAATAAATTATATAAATAACCATCACAGAAGCATCTAGAAAACAAAAACTATTAAACTGACTAAGCTGGATTGATTAAAATCTGATGCATGCACATTTAGTGAGCTTAGAGGAGAGAAGGATCATTTGTTTGAATGCTTGTATCTGTCTTACGCATGCAAATCTGTTGTTTGTATTCATGTGTTTTGGGATTGCATTTACATTTTGAGAGAAATTCTTGAGAAATGATATTTGCAAATTTAGACTTTGTTTGTAGA
>NW_027430683.1:0-2009 GCF_044706935.1 Curcuma longa | reverse complement strand
ACGTGGGATACCCAGGGGGTCCCATGGCAACATCTTGTGCTGGTGTATATGGGGACGTTACTGCACTTGTTGAGGAGTAAAGATGCTCTTGATTTCTTGCTTCTTGATTTCTTGCTAACCTCCTTAATATTGGGTAATCAAGTTCTGCATGTACTGCTACAACTTGAGATGAATCCTCTGAATTTTTTTGATTTTTGTTCGTGTTGTTCCTCTTCCTCATCCTCACTTATCCATCCATAGCAGGGAAATTTCTTCTTCTGCTTCGGTGAATCTGCTTAAAATTTGTTGGAGGATCCCCCACCACCTTGCGTTGCGAATGGATTAGTCCATTGGTCTGAATTTTCATTAATAGAGTCTCATCATCATCATCCCATCCAGTGGGAATAATAGGGATATTGCTAATTGGTGGCATAGAATAGTCAACCAAATAGTCAAATTTACCACTGGGCTCACCTAATGGTGCCATTATTTTTTGTGGTTCTTCTGAATTAGAAAACCCTACTTCAGTATCCCATTTTGGTCCTTCATCCTCAAATTCTGGTTCTGGTTCATCTCGTTCCTCAGTTGGTATTTCTGGGAAGGTCATTGCGGCCATATATTGAATGGTTGCCAAATATTCATCTTCCTCAGCATCAGATTCCTCCAATGAATTTTCCATGGACCGGAGTACAGAGGCCCCTGGGCTTGTAGTTCCTGCATGGTTATTCATAGGATTTCTCTGATCTGAGTCAGATTCTTGCAAGAAAACCAAAATAACCTCTTTTCCTTTATCTGATATTATGGATTCTTCAATATTTTCTTTGGAAGTTGAACCAAAACCACAAGCTCCTCGCACTGTTTGTGATAACTCTGATATACTGGGTAATGCGGTTAAGCTGGTTAATTCATATATGTCTGGTGTAATAATCTTCTCAAAGATTATTTGAGCCACGCATTGTCCCTATGAGATTTTTATATTGTTATTAGAATGATTAAACAACATAATCATTATCTCACCTCGATAATCATTATCAATAACCCCAGCTCCTACATCAAGACCCAATCTCCATGCAGCACTAGATCGTGTTGCAATTCGTCTATAGACTCCAAATGGTATGTCAATAGAAATGCCTGTTGATATTAAGGCTCTTTCTCTGGCAAGAATATAATGGTCTTTATCAGCCGCCAAATCCAGTCCCGCAGCTCCAGAGCTTTTTCTTGCTGGCACAGTTGCAGTATCTGTTAATTTTCTTACCAAAATATATGGAAAATCTGGAGTTCCATAAGGTATTTCCATAATAGCCTCAAATTCCTTCTGGACATCTTCATGTTCTTTCTTCAATGATTCTGCAAGATCATGTAATAACAAAGGAGCAAGTATATGAGAAGACCTGTCATCATCACTTTGTATTTCCTCATCATTTTTGTTATAAGAGGGTTGCCGTCCCGCTATTCTTGCTGCAACATAGTTTCTGAAACTTAATGAAATTCTTCCGTCCAATAAGTTCTGGCTATCAACCTTAGCAGGTTGCATAGGGATATTCACCTGTGTAGGATTTATAATCCAGTTTAACCCCTGTAATTGAGAGGTAGAATACCTGCGTCCTGGTAAAGCTTGGACGCCATGACTAGTTAAGTAGTCCACAACCCCTTGTATTTCGTAGGCAAATCCTACATTAGGGGTATTTGAAAGCCTCCCAACCATTCCTCTTGTTATTAAGAGGTTTGCTTCACCATTTCTCCATTGTTCATAGCCACGTGTTAAGATAGTCATCTGGATATTCCTGTAGAAATCTCCTATGGTTAGCATTAAATCAGGAATTATATATACCAGTTGACTTCCTCTTGTTAGATCAACCTCCATTGTTGCCAGTATTGCTTGATCTCCAAGCCATCTATTGTCTCGAAAGACAATAAGCGCCATTGTTCCTTCTTCCTGTCGGTGCAAGGTTTGAATTCTTACCTGCAATACTCCCAGATGGATGTACTACATATGTAACGCCCGCCCTTACTAGAGCCTTTGACGGACG
>NW_027430682.1:0-23431 GCF_044706935.1 Curcuma longa | reverse complement strand
TTGTTCTTTGACATAGCAACCTTAAGCATTTTGATCTCTATGCCAAAGAGAGTTATTCTTCACAAGAATCTCATAATCCCTTTCAAGTAGTTGACCTAACCTATAATATTACTCTTTAATTTTGGTACAAAGTAAATATCTGATATTATTTTATAATTATTATTTTTAAAAAATATGAGAATTGTACATTTCCCTTCAATATGGATTTTTGTGGAGTCTTCAGAAGAAACAATATTAATGTCTTTCACTTTCTTATCAAGCATTAGAAATTTATCTTTGTACGCACGCATATGATTGCTTGCACCATTATCCAAATACCATAAATTGTTATCACCTTTCTCTTATTCCTTGATTTGTAGTAATAAAGTTGGCTCTTCAATTTATTGATTGTTAGTAACAAGATGAGCCTCTTTTTTAACATCATTAGTAGTACTATAACATTCCCAAACATAATGACTCATTTTATAGCAACTGTGAAATTCAACTTTAGGCTTGTCATACCTCATTCCATTTGAATTTGGATAATAGTCTTATCATTTTCCTCTTACTCTTCCACTACATGATAATTGACTTCTTTTATTCTTGATTAAAGTTATCTCTTTTTGCCTTAGTCCATTTTGGCCATGTCCATGTCCATGTCCATGTCCTCTTTCTCATCCGCAGCCTCTTCCTCATCCACAACCTCTAAAATAGTTGTGTCCTTTTTCATCATTCTTTGCTGTAGCTTTGGCTTTGAAAACTTGCTCCAATAACTCTTATTTTTTTCTTCATCTTTTCTTCATGGGTTTGTAATGAGTCATTCAATTCTTCAATAGTCAATTAATCTAAATCTTTTGTTTCTTCAATGACACACACAATATAGTCAAATTTAGGAATTAAAGAACAAAATACCTTTTCCACAATACGTACATATTCTATTTTATCTCTCTATTTGATATCAGACAGAATAATAATTATCTTGCGGGCTGAAGAGAGAGGGGAATTATGAAGAAAATAAGATGAGAATCGACAAATGAAGAAAATTCGACGTGACTACGTTTTAACCAAAAAAGAAGTTTTTATTCAATAAAAAAGATAATCTCTATCATCAACCAAACAAACACTTATATATTCCTTTACAAAAGAAAATTATCAAAAATATCCTAAATACAAAAAAAAATAACGAAAAGTTGCCCAAAAAAATAAATTTTTCAAAAATAGTAAAAAAGATCCTAAACAATGTCTGATGGGTCTGAAAGTGGGTGATTATGGGTTCCAACCCATAACTAATGTAGATATCTAAAAGAGCTCCGTGTACGAAAAATATATCATCATTTTGATATCCGAATCGAAAGTTATGATCTACTGTAATTCAGCTCCTACTACGTCAGTCCTACATCAATATCTCTTCAATTGATTGACAATTGTGGTTATCCGTGAATAATAATTCATGATAGATTCAGACTCTTTCATCTGCAATGCTTCAAAATCACGTCTTAGTGAATGTAGCTTTGCTTTCTTTTCATCCAAACATTGATGTATAAGGGTGAGGGTTTGTTGATCCTTCTTCTTTATCTTTGACAAAGAATCTTTCTCTATTTGAGATAAATTATCTTTATTTTGAGGCTTCTCATATCCTTTCTCTATGATCTCCCATACATCTTGAGAACCAAGTAAGGAGTTCATCCTTAGACACCATGTCCCATAATTCTCCTTTGTGAGATGAGGAAATTTAAAAGAAGAAGATCCATCGTTGGCAATCACTTGAGCACTCTAATCTCCCTCTGATACTACTTTGTTAGAGAGAAAGAAGATAAGGATTTTTATAGAGAGGAAGAAAATACAAAAGAACTCAATAACATTTGTTTCTTATTCTTCTTGTTTGATTCAATATGTCAAGTACAAGGACATACTTATACATACAAGGAGACTCTTTAAGAGACACATACAAAAAACTATTTAAGAGATACTTTAATAACAATTCTTCGATGCTAAGAATATACTCTAGAGTTAATGAATGAATACTATTCATTCACATTCATATACAAAAAAAATTAAGTTTATCATTTCAACTCCTTGATTTTTGCCCAACATTCTATATATCACATACTTAAAAACAAACACAATACACTAATTTCCCTTTTCTACGATAGCCA
Organism: Curcuma longa; assembly: GCF_044706935.1. Classification (NCBI taxonomy): domain Eukaryota; kingdom Viridiplantae; phylum Streptophyta; class Magnoliopsida; order Zingiberales; family Zingiberaceae; genus Curcuma; species Curcuma longa. The sequence goes on along the minus strand of NW_027430682.1, from coordinate 21,296 downwards.
TTAGCAATACTAATACAAAATATAGACAGACATTCATATCTATGCACTTGATCGACGACTTGCCTCGATCTCTTCAAGGATGACTATCAACGACACAATGAAGGCGAAATCCTCGTTCGGATTCACTGTTATCTCTAATTTGTCCCTTGCAAAAAATGCAGTCTTGCGATGCATCTGCAGTATTAATTAATTCATCAATATATATAGTTGAGAAAGAAAAGAAAAACTTTGTTCTATATATGTGTTTATGCATGCATATATTCTTACTTGGGCTATGATTTCATCAGTTTCGCCAATACAAATGGTGCATTTCTTGCTTCGTGAAATTATCTTAAAATCACAGGGAGCAGCTTCGTCGGTGTTGGCGGCCAAGACCACATCAAAGTTGTCCTTGCACTCGAATATCTTCGGCTTTCGCACGCTGAACAGCAAATCGTTCGGGCTGGTGCTCTCTCCTCTGAACACACTCCACGTTTCGTGCCAACTAAATGCCTGGAATTAACAAGAACCGATCGAGCGTGAGTATAATTAATTTTGATGATGAAACCTTAATTCTGCGTACGTACCTTCGGTTTCAAGGTGAGGAGAGGGGTGCCGGCGGCGTCGAGGAGGAGGAGGAGGCGGCTGCTCAAGGAGACGCCCTTCACCTTGAACACCACGTCGCCGTTGGCGTCCTCGACCTTGTAAAGGTCTTTCAGGGCGAACAAAGTGTCAGTGCCGGTGATCGTAAATTGACGGCGTTCGGAACTGTGAACTGCCGCTGGTCGGCCGCCAGCTGCTCGGCAGGATCAACATGTCTCTCCGTCTTCCCATCCGCCATGGCTGCTAGCTGCTAGCTGCTGCACAAGCCTCCCTGAAGATTTTGTGATTCAGTATTAATTCTGTTGTGCTGTCCAGAGCTTGTTAAATAAATATCTCAACGTGAATGTGAATTAATGTAGACACGATCTTGGGCAGGAAGTCAAGTCAGCGTTTTTTTTTTTGGAAAATTCAATGGCGAATTGAGTTCGTCTGATCGTCTTGTTTGCGTACTCCAGTAGGAGAGCAGAGAAGTCGACCGGATGCAGCTTCTTGGAAATAAGAATTTAAAAAATACATATTTTAATTTTTAAATGGATAAATAAAATTTAGTTGGATTAGACACGGAGGGCATGGCCATGGAGGTTAAGATTGGCCCGACTTGACTCGTTATTTAAATCGTGCTAAAAATTTTGAAAATATAAATTATTGTTTATGTTGATGTTTTTTTTATTATATTTTCATATACGGTTGTACTTTTTTGACTTTGTAGGTTGTGCTCAATTTCTTTTCCTTTCACAAACTTAGGTGATTTTTAAGATTTGATTAATATTATAGATTTTGGAAACAATTTCTACGTACAAGTTCTACATAGTCCATTTAATTTTATTTAATTTTTATTGCATAGTTGGTTATTTATGTATTTTGATAATTTTTTTTTCCTATTTCATTGTCTATATATATGAGATCAGTTTATTAGGTATATTACAATCGTAGGTACAGTATAATTATTATTTTGGGACAAATATTTTCTTAACATTCTCCTTTATCATTTAATAAAATATGTTTATATTTATGTTCGTATAACTTGATGTATCATTCTTGAGTATTATTTATAATTTATAATGCATGGATGAATATTATTCAAACAGACAGGTTATCTCTCATAAAGAGATGAAAGCCTTCAGATCATAACATGTGTTTTCTTAGGAAGTAGAACTGTATGTATGCGATTGATAAGATAAACGAAAATAAATATACTTTCCTTCCAAAAGATTAGCAGTAGATGTGATTGAAACCTCATGGCTCTAGTCAGACTCAAAATATAACGATGTTTTTGCTCAATCAATGGCGTAGCCAATGTTGGGCTGCACTGGACCGGAGTCTAGTGCAGTCCAATAACTTTTAGGTTAATATATTGTGCCCAAATTTAAAAGGATATTAGTATATAAATGTAATATATTTATTAAATATTTATTATACATGTATATATTATTATTTTCATAATTTAATCCAGGACAGTTGAAGAACACCTAGCCAGCTAGCCTACAAAGTTGGTCGAACTGGGCAGAGGTAATGCCATGATCCAATCATAGACTTAGGTTGAGCATGACTTGTTGGCTGAGGCCAGACTAAACATATATATTATGATAAATAAATTAAAGACATCCCTCAGTGAGGAAGTTCATCTGTGCTAGTCCTAATTAAGCTATTTATATTGCTTTATGGTATCACAGATGATTCTATACCTGTATGGAACATATTATCATAAAATTATATATATATATATATATATATAGTTCTGATATTCTGTGTGACACTGCCTACGCGATCCCGTGCGCGACATCACCGACCCCCGCCGCTTCCGCCCACCCTCGCTATGCCGTCCGACCACCGTCGGTCATCGGATCGTGCCCGATCGATGCGCCACTCGCCGACGCGTCGGTCAGCGTCGAATTCCGGGCGGATTGTGGTCGGAATCCGACGAATTCAGTTGGAAACTGCCGAATCCAACGCGCAACCATTGGTTGCCGAATCGCGGCCGGTCTCCGACCGCGATTTGGCCAGAATCTGACGAGGCCACTGCCATGCGTGATTCGGGCCAAATTACGCCGGATTCCGGCCAAAATCTGACGCCGGCCGACGTGCCAACGAGTGGCGCGTCGATCGGGACCGGTCCGGCGGTCGGCAGTGGCCGGACGGCACGGCGAGGGGTTGCTGTAGCGGGGGAGGGTCGGGGGGGGGGGGGGGGGGGGGGGGGGGGGGGCGGAGCACTATACATTCCCAGTTTTGGACGGTCAGATGTGGCGCGCGATCGGTGATGAACAGTAGATTCGGCGTCGGGCACGGGCGCGCAAGAAACAGAAGCGCAGAATATCATTTTCGTGTATATATATATATATAATTAAGCAAACTCAATACCCTAATTTTCCATTTAAAAGATCGACATTCATGTCTGCACTTAACTGCATGGTGATGAAGCTTCACTCCCTCACACAAGGGAAAACAAAATTCAATTTTTTATTCCACTACCTGCCCTTGTTCCACGACGACTCGCTTTGATCTCTTCAAGGACGATTATCAACGACAGGATGAAGACGTAATCGACGTTCGGATTCACTGTCACCTCCAGTTTGTCCCTCGCAAAAAATGCAGTCTTGCGATGCATCTACAACGACATTAATTAGACATATCTATGAAACTAATTAAGAAAAATAGGGAAAAAACAGAAACTTTTTTGTGCTCACTTGGGCTATGATTTCTTCGGATTCGCCACTGCAAATTGTGCATTTCTTGCATCGTGAAATGATCTTAAAATCACAGGGGGCAGCTACAGCTTGGTCGCCGGCGTTGGTGGCCAAGACCACATCGAAGTTGTCCTTCCACTGGAATATCTGGGGCTTTCGCACGCTGAACAGCAAGTCGTTCGGGCTGGTGCTCTTTCCTCTGAACACTCTCCATGTTTGGTGCCAACTAAATACCTAAAATCAACAAGAACGTAACCAAGCGTGAGTACGTATAATTTTTTGACGATGAATTAAATTAAACCTGCTGCTGCATGTATACCTTTGGTTTGATGGTGAGGAGAGGGTTGCCGGCGGCGTCGAGGAGGAGGCAGCGGCAGCCGAACAAGAAACCGTTCGCCTTGAACACCACGTCGCCGTTGAGGTCCATCACCTTGTATCGGTCGTTGGGGGAGAACAAACTGGCAGTACCGGTGACCGTGAAATTGGTGGAGTGGTTAACGGAGAACTGCCGGCCGACCACCACGTCTCTCCCCGTCTTCCCATCCGCCATGGTTGCTCGCTGCACGTACAAGCCTCTGTGAAGGTTTTGTAATTCAGTATTGGCGATGGAGAGAGAGAGAGAGAGAGAGAGGTGAAGAGAAACTTTGTATTTGGGTGAGATCGATCTGTTGTAGCCATGATCGTCCTTAAGCAGGAAGTCAACGAGATTTGCTTCCTGCGGTGGGAGAGCAGGAGTTGACCTCGAGCGATTGGTGCGTTTGAATAATATAAGAACAGTTGCAAATACATTCGTGATGGGATAAGTATAGAAGTTTAGATTTGCTTTAGAATATATATATAATTTATATTTATTTTATTTTATTTTTCAGTTTGCATGAAAAAAAAAATCTTCATCCGGCTAGGCCAAGCCACTATTATAGTTTTATAGCATTACAACTAAGTCCTGACGCAATATCACACGCTTTCTTTCACAAATAAGTTGATGATCAGATGATTAAAAATTTAAATGAATCATAGTTGATCGAGCACTTAATAATAAAAAAAGTTTTAATAAATCATGATTGACAAGTATTAAGCATACATGAGATGAGAAACAATTGATTACTGCTATTTATCGATCGAGTCATTAAACTTACAAATCATAGCAACGTTGAATACACAATGAGACTATGAGAGTAGCAATCGATTGTTATATCCAATGGTAACTTTATAAAAAAGGATTTTGTCGAGATTTGATGAAAATACTGATTCTTAAGGGTTTGAAGATGAAGTGATGTTATATTTTTTACCATATCAAGAGGTAATCCAAAACCACAAGCAAATACCCAAAGTAAAGTTTCTCGATTATAAAATATTTTTTTATTATCATTTCTATTTGTATCTTGTGTTGTTACTGTGTTGATTTGTGACTACATATTTATAATAGAAGGTATTTAAAAATTAGAAAGATTAATGATGATAGATATTGTATTAAACATTATATATAGTTAGATGGTGCATCAATTAAAATCTATTTATTTTATGTTTGTCATTTTTATATTATTTTATTTTTATTTCGGCTATGAGCGTCATTGAGTACTATGGAGTTGTCAAACTACGATTTCTTTAATCATATTCATAGATTAATGATAAAAAAAAAAACATGATCAATGATGTTAATAGAATGCTGAGCACTAAGAACAGAATGGTTTACTTTCACCAAAAACCATTGACTTAATTAGTCTATTAAATACTTCCAATGGAAGAGAAACATAATTAATAATTCAACCGTTTGGTTTCCAACAGCAACAACCACTGCTTGTTCAGTAACTTCAACAAAAGAAATCTCCCAAGAAGAACAGACAACACAGCAAGATATTTAATTAACATTTATAGTCGAACAGTTAGATCGTCCATTCATAAAGGGTCTCCTCCTTTGATTTATACAATCAAAATTCATCAATACATTCTATATATCACAAAATTAAAACCAAACACGATACACTAATTTTCCTTAATTTTCTACAATAGCCATTAGCAATACTTAACATCCTCAACCAGCTGCCCCTGCAGTCGCACCGCTCCCTCCAGCACTTGATCTACGACGACGGCGGCGACGACGACGACGACTTGCCTTGTTCTCTTCAAGGATGACTATCAACGAGACAATGAAGGCGAAATCCTCGTTTGGATTCACTGTTATTTCTAATTTGTGATCCCTTGCAAAAAATGCAGTCTTGCGATGCATCTGCAGTATTAATTAAAGAAAAATTGAGAAAGAAAAGAAAAACCTTAATCCTCCATGCACGTGTTTATGCATGCTTACTTGGGCAATGATTTTATCCGATTCAGCAATAGAAATGATGCGGTTCTTGCGTCTTCCAGTTATCTTAAAATCACACGGCCGGGCAGATTGGTCGGTGTTGGTGGCCAAGACCACATCAAAGTTGGCCTTCCGCTGGAATATCTTCGACTTTCGCACGCTGAACAGCAAATCGTCCGGGCTGGTGCTCTCTCCTCTGAATACTCTCCACGTTTCATGCCAACTAAATGCCTAAAATTAACAAGAACCGAGCGTCATGAGTATAATTTTGATGATGACTTGGTTGGTGGATGTCGGAGAGGATGCAAATTGGTATCAGATTATCGAGACTAGTGTTCAATACTATATCCGTAAAACGATATTCCTCCACTACATGTGCTTACGGATAGCAATAATTCATTTTTCAAAATACAACGACGACGTCTCGGAATAGTAACCTTTTAAATTCCGATACCAACGAACTTTTTTGTAAGTTTTTTGGACTCCGAATGCACAAAATGAGATAAATGCTTCAAAGGATAAGTTGAATCGATGATTCATTTTTCCAGTATCTGGAGGGATCTATTTATACAAAGTGCGCCTACAAGCCCCCATTGCGCATGGGCGCAGGTGGCGGATGGCGGGCTCGCAGGTACAAGAGCACTTGCTCGCTTATGAGAAGATGAGTTTTTGTGTTAACTCTATTAATACAACAACATTAATAAAGAAGGAAGGAAGGGAAACTTATTGAATTTTATCGATGTGAGATTATTCTTTATGCACTTCCTTATATAGCATTAATAAGCAATTAATGCTATTTTAGACTGAATTTGAACAATTAATTTCTTATTCATTCTAAATCGATTTTGAATCAATTAATGGTTTAGATCTATTTACGCGAAATCGCAAATGAATATTTCGATTTTGAAATCAATTTCGACTTTTATCGATTGATGCTACCTTGATTTTTCATAAAATCGTATTGATTCTTTAAGACTCCAATATACAATAGATGAAACCTTACTTCTTCTGCATGCGTACCTTCGGTGTCATGGTGAGGAGAGGGGTGCCGGCGGCATCGAGGAGCAGACAGCGGCTGCTGAAGAAGGCACCCTTCACCTCGAACACCACGTCGCCGTTGGTGTCCTTGACCTTGTAAAGGTCGTTCGGAGAGAACAAACGGCCAGTTCTGGTGAGCGTTAAATCGACGGCGTACGGAACGGTGAACTGCCTCCGGGCGGCCACCAGCTCCGCAGGAGGAGCAACATGTCTCGCCGTCTGCCCATCCGCCATGGCTGCTAGCTGCTGCACAAGGCTCCCCTGAAGATTCTGTGACTCAGTGTTCTGTCGAGTCTTGTTAAATAAAGATCTCAACGTGAAAGTCAATGTAGGTTAGACACGATCCTTGGGGAAGATCAAGTCAACGCTTTTTTCAAAGTCAATGGTGAGTTCGTCTTATCTTCTGGGTTTGCGTACTGCGGTAGGAGAGCAGAGAAGTCAACTATATACAGCTAGGCACGGGCCAGGCAAGGCCCCTGGCTGTTCATGTTGGGCTCGACCTGACTCGTTATCTAAATGGATTCATAAGACACAAGTTATGCATAATCTAGTTAGTCCCTGACCAACTTGGGCATTGACTTGACCATCATGAGCCATGTTGGACATGATCTATGATGGTTCATGTTGGGCCAACCCTATTGGGTTCTGATGCGAAAAATAAATACATGTACGGCCAAAAAAAACTCATCAAGGATTCATACAAATTATAATTACTCGTTTATGTAAAATATTATCTCTCGATGCGCAAACCTTTGCGAATCTAGAGGATGGAGTCGATTTGAGTGCGATCAGAATGTCCGCACATTGGAGAATCTGATCACCCACATATAAGGCTAGCTATTATATAAAAAAGAACTAAATCCTAACTTTTAGGATTGACAGGATGATAGATCTATCATCGTATCAAAAATTATTTCTCATCTAATTATAAGATATTTTTTTAATTTTATTTTTCATGCATATCACAAAAGTACAAACATGGATATAAAATCGTGGACTTATTTGAAAAACTCAAATCCATATTAGATTAACTAATTAATCTAATAGATTTAGAATCCATTTAGATTAACCCATTAAGACAATAAGTTTATGATCCAATTAGATTAACCAATTAATTCTTTTCAATGTGGGATTTTTATTGTAATTCTAACAAACTCTTCTGTAAAAAGGTGGAATCCGCCACCCTAATGGCCCAACACAGTCAGACTCACGACCATCTGTGAGGAAGTAAATCAAGAAACTGCAATTGGCCACGACGGAGGAGGGTGTTGTTTCGGCTTCGCTGAGATTTGAACCCTTGCACTCTTCTGCAAGTCTGTTCCGTCATAACCAACTCAGCTATACCCCGGGAGCTAATTCCACAAACTCAACATTGTATCTAAATAGGCTAATTGAGCATAGGGGATAGTCTAATTGATCCATTTTACCCACTCTATCTTGGTTATCTTCCTCTTTTCAGCAAAAGGTGGAATCCTCAACCCCAGCAACCCCACAAAGTTAGTCTCATATGACCATCTATAAGGAGATAAATCGAGAAGCTACAATTAGCCACGACAGAGGAGGGCATTGTCTTGACTTCGCCGAGATTCGACCCTTGTCTACTTTAGCATACAACTTTACCATCGTAATCAACTCAACTATGCCCCGGGGGCCTATATATCTTCTTCTCATTCTTAGACCTAGTAGACTTGCCCTAGGGTGTATCACCTGTTGATTAATATAATTAAAATTTAATAATTTAGAAAAAATAAAATTGATGTAGCATAAGCTATTAAATTCGTTGATTTACGCACGAATATCAGAATTAATCTTTTAAAATCTATTAATTCTATCAAAAAATAACATAAATTAGTTAGGAAAAGTAACTAATAAAAAGGTCTCAAAATCCTTAAACACATGTTTAAATAAACTCCAAACCTTAATTTATAAAAGACAAAAATATCCTTAAATTCTAAAATAAAAAATTATTAAAAAATAATAAATAAAATAATTGGAGTATTTGAAAAGATACTAAACAATATTTGATGAATCTGAAAGTGGATGACTATAAATTTTATCCTATAAGAAAGGTAGATCTCTAAAAAAAACTTCCTGTATGAAAAAATAATCTCATTCTGATGCCCAAATTAAATAAAAAATTATGACTTTCAAAAATTCACTCAGCAGACTCAGCATCAAAAACCTATTGAGTTTTACATAACATATATTATATTATAATAGGCAACAATGAGAATTATCATAAAATTATAAACACATACAATACTCTAACTATAGCCATTAGCAATACTAGACAAGATCTAGACGACGTTCATGTATGCACAGCACTTAACATCCTGATTATAGAGCTGCTGCACTCGTTCAGAAAGTTGCACCCCCTGAGAAAGTTGCACCCCCTGAGAAAGCTGCACCGCCTCCTGCACTCGTTGTAGCAGCTGTATTTGCTCGACGACTTGCCATGATCTCTTCAAGGATGACTATCAACGAGACGATGAAGGCGAAATCTTCGTTGGGATTCACCGTTATTTCCAGTTCGTCCCTTGCAAAAAATGCAGTCTTGCGATGCATCTGCAGCATTAATTGAAGATTTGAGAAAGAAAAGAAATTAAAAACTTTATTCTATATATGTGTTTATGCATGCATATATGCTTACTTGGGCTATGATTTCATCAGTTTCGCCAATACAAATGGAGCATTTCTTTCTTCGTGCAATTATCTTAAAATCACAGGGAGCAGTTTCGTCGGTGTTGGTGGCCAAGACCACATCAAAGTTGTCCTTCCGCTGGAATATCTTGGACTTTCGCACACTGAACAGCAAATCGTCCGGGCTGGTGCTCTCTCCTCTGAATACTCTCCGTGTTCCGCGATTGCTAAAGGCCTGGAGTTAACAAGAACGTAACCAAGCGTGAGTATAATAATTTGAAGGGCGAGGCAAAGTTTTGATGATGAAACCTTATTGTGCGTCGTACCTTCGGTTTCATGGTGAGGAGAGGGGTGCCGACGGCGTCGAGGAGGAGGCGGCGGCTGCTGAAGAAGACACCCTTCACCTTGAACACCAAGTCGCCGTTGGTGTCTTTGACCTTGTAAAGGTCGTTCGGGGTGAACAAACCGCCGGTGCTGGTGAGCGTTAAATTGACGGCGTAAGGAACGGTGAACTGCCGGGCGGCCACCAGCTCGGCAGGCGCAACATATCTCGCCGTCTGCCCATATTCCGCCATGGCTGTAGCTCTGTGAAGGTTTTGCGTGATTCAGTATTAATGGAGAGAGATCTGTACGTTGTGTCGTCCATGCTTGTTAAATAAATATCTTAACGTGAATGCGAATGCAGACACGATTCTCGGGCAGGAAGAAGCCAAGTCAGCGTGGTTTTGTTTGAAAAGTCAACGGCGCGTTCGTCTTTGTCTTCTTGTTTGCGTACTGCAGTGGAAGAGCCGGAGTCGATTGAAGCTAACAAACTTAATTTCCTTCTCTTTTAATAAGCACAAAACATATCCTCCAGATGTATTTTTAATATCTAGCAAAAATTTTAAATATATTAAAACACATAAATTATTAAATTTTCTATAATTAAATAATTATTTCAAATACTTTAAATCCAATTTAAGAGATATGTGAACACATAAAATTGGAATGCGTAGCTAGTATTAATAAAATATATAATTAAAATTTATGATTATTCTTAAGTACCCAACTTTATAGAATCTCTCTTTAGTTTTTCATATTTTCAAGGTAATTAATTAAGCAACAATAAGTTTCAATTTTACATAATTTACAAATTCATATTTAAGAGGGAAAAAACTAATATATACTCTCAAATGAATTAATTAAACAATTAAATATATCAAAAATAAAATATACATAGCACATCATTAATTAATTAAGTGGAAGGATATATATCAAAATCAAAATAAAATAGTCAGATGAAATATAATAATTAATAAAAACAACCATTTGAGTTTCGACTTTTCATCAAATAAAGGAGATTTAAATTGTCAACAAAAATAGATTGTATCATCGATTAACAAATCACAATGTATCTCCATTGTAAGTTTTTTTACGACTTGTATTTAAAAGGGGCTTAAATTTTTTTTGGGACTTTCTATATACTTGGATAATTAAATTATCTAAGATTAAAAAATTAAAATTATTTTTTTAAAAAAATCTAATTAATGTATAATATTTTTTGGGGCTTTTCTTCAACCCAGGAGTTCAAGGGCATCAAGTTAGCAAAGGAATGACATGTACAAACTTCCAACATATAATTTTAACTAGTGTGTTCTTGTTGAGATCGCTCTATGGACACGTCACCGACCACGCAACACCGAGATTGGCTTCACGAGGAGGAAGGAGGCAACGAGCTCCGGGACCCGGCCACTCAGCACCGATGTTGACTACGCGAGGAGGAGAAAGAAGACGATGAGCTCCGAGGCATGCAAGCACTAACATCGTGAGAAGATCAGGGGTGCCCTGGCTCGACCCTTTGACGCTCAAGTTAGTCACTAAAAGAAGAAGAGCTTAATTGAAGGAGTGTGATGAAGGCATATGTTTGCGTACCTATATCTGTACAGAAAGGAGATTATATAGACGAGAGTAGTGAGAGAATCATACAGTCATGTCTTGTCGTTAATTAAGGAGAATATTCACACTTGGAGATTTTGTCAGAAGATATATATATCCCATCAGGATGTAAAAAATGTCTTGTCATTGTCATAATAGTAAGAAGTCACATCATTCAGCACCATACCGTGATAATAGAGGGGCAGGTGATCATATCACATAATTACTCATAACTTTTTAGCGGTGATTTGACTGCATGACTGATAAAGACAGGAGGGGAAATCGGTTTGATGTGGGGTCAAGCGAGATTAGCCGGTGGAGAAGTTGACTTTGAGTCGGGCTGAGCAGGGATTGGGCACGATCAAGTGGAGTCCAGGCATGACTCAGTGGAGTCGTGGCACGACCGAGTGGAGTCTGAGCTCATCCTCTCAATATAAATGCAGTGCTCTCGATGAGTCAGGAGCTAGGGCTCTTCCTCTTGGTACTATGTTTGGGGGTCATGGTTGTGTCAGCCGAACTGCAGTTCGAACTGGGAATCGAGCTCCCGAGCGAGCTGGGTGAGTGGCCAAGTAGGGCTCTTGAGTGGTGGGTGAGTGGCTGAGTCAAGCTTCCGAGTGGGGGGTGAGTGGCCGAGTCAGGCTTCCAAGTGGGCCAAATGTAAAGTCAAATCAACCTTTTATCCGCCATGTCTCGAACTTAGATTGATATTTACGGCACAGGCCATAATACCCATAACATAGTGCATTATTCATACATAAATAGAGAAGAAACTTCAACATTTATTATAGTTAGAACAGAATATCTCCTCCGGTTTATGTAATCAAAATTATTAATTCAGAAAAAATAAAATTTATTGAGTTTTATGAAAACATATTACAATAGACAAGGAGCTGATAATGGTAGGATAAAACTTCAAATACAATTCACTAATTTTCCTTTAATTTGTTATATATATAAAAATGCACTTGACATTAAGTTGCACGTCGTCTTCTTCTACGCACTGACGCTGCATTTGATCGACGACGACTCGCTTTGATCTCTTCAAGGACGATTATCAACGACAGGATGAAGACGTAATCGACGTTCGGATTCACTGTCACCTCCAGTTTGTCCCTCGCAAGAAATGCAGTTTTGCGATCCATCTACAACGACGACATTAATTATATATATGTATCTATGAAAGAACAGAAACTTAACTCTATGCTCACTTGGGCTATGATTTCGTCGGATTCGCCAATGCAAATTGTGCATGTCGTGCATCGTGAAATGATCTTAAAAGCACAGGGGGAAGCTACAGCTTGGTCGGCGGCGTTGGTGGCCAAGATCACATCACAGTTGTCCTTCCACTGGAATATCTGGGGCTTTCGCACGCTGAACAGCAAATCATTCGGGCTGGTGCTCTCTCCTCTGAACACTCTCCATGTTTGGTGCCAACTAAATACCTAAAATCAACAAGAACAGAGCGTGAGTATAATTATATATATACGCGACGCCGAATCCGCCGTTGATCACGCGATCGCCCACGAGATCTAACCGTCCAAATCTGGGAATGCACAGTACTCGCGCCCCGACCCCACCGTTGTCGTCCGCCCTCACCTCACCGTTTGGCCACCGCCGGCTATCGGCCCGGCCGCGATCGATGCGCCGCTCGTCGGCGCGCCGGCCGGCGGTCCTTCCTCGCCCGGTCTCCAGCCGTGATTTGGCCGGAAACCGGCCATGATTCGGCCGCCAGTGGCTGTGCGCTGGATTCGGTGGTTTTCGGCCGTATTGCGGCCACAATCCGGTCGGAATCCGATGTCGGTCGGCGTGCCGGCGAGTGGGCCGTCGATCGGGACTGATCCGACGGTCTCCGATGGCAGGACGGCGTGGCGACAACGGCGGAAGTGGTTGGGGGTCGGTGCTGTCTCGCACGGGCCACGTAAATCGAAGAAACCCTTCCCCTTGAACACCACGTCGTCGTTGATGTCCATCACCTTGTAACGGTCGTTCGGGGAGAATAAACTGGCAGTACGAGTGACTGTGAAATTGACGGCATTCCGAATGGAGAATTGCCGGCCGACCACCACCACGGCAGGCCCAACATCTCTCCCCGTCTGCGGCCCATATTCCGCCATGGTTGCTAGCTGCACGAGGCTCTGTGAAGGTTTTGTGAATCAGTATTAATGCTCAGATGATCTGTCTTGTTAAATAAAGATCTCAACGTGAATGTTAGAAGAAACGATCCTCGGCAGGAAGAAGTCAAGTCAGCTCGGTCGTTCGTCTTATTTTATTGTTCTCGGAAACTTCTTGGGTAGAAGGTGGCATCCTGCGCCATCCCAGCGGTCTCACACGGTCGGTCTCACGATCATTTATGAAAAAGGTAAATCGAAAAATTATAGTTGTAGTTGGCCTGGCTCACGATCACACGGTCGGGCATGGCCATAGGTTCATGTAGTTGGCCTGGCTCGACTAGTTATCTAAATGAGTTCAGATGGTATCCGGAGTTACTTTCAAACACCTGGCTTCATTTTTTGGCCGGTCAATTACTTTCTAAAGCATGAGATGGTATCCGGAGTTACTCCCGAATACCTGACTTCATTTCTTGACCAACCAACTACTTTCCGAAGCATCCCGCTTGTTAATATGTTCACCCGAGTATTTCACTTTTGTACTACGACTTTCCACTTGGATTTAGGAGTTATAGTTCTCAGGATGCTATAGTATTCGCAAGCTATAATACTTTGGATGCTTCAACGAAGTTACAGTACGTACTCAAGATGCTACACTACCCGCAGAGCTACAATGCTCAGGAAAGTCATTCGGATCGGAGTTTGTTCTCTTGAGCACCAACTACTTTCAGAAGCATCCCGACTTGTTAATATGTTCACCCGAGTATTTCGCTTTTGTCCTACAACTTTCCATTTGGATTCAGGAGTTACAGTTCTCAGGATGCTATAGTATTCGCAAGCTATAATACTCTAGATGCTTCAACGAAATTACAGTACTCAAGATGCTACACTATCCGCGGAGCTACAATGCTTAGGAAAGTCATTCGGAGTTTGTTCTCTTGTGCATTTGGCATACATCCAGGGATATTCCATTCAGATCCCAAAAATCTAGAAATTCAGTCACAATCTTCAATAACTCCCAACAACCCAACAATCTGTTTGTTAATGGCCGGACAATCTAAGTGTATTGTTTAACAGTTGTCGCCTTTGGCCCCCCAACAGCTCGATAATATCAAGTACTACATGAAGATTCCTTTCCGTTCTATATAAGGATTGATGGAGGTAAATATAATAGGGATAATTTTCTTCTCACGAGCAAAAGGTGACTCTTTTCCACTAAGCTCTCATTCTTTTTCTAGTTCTTCTTCTCTTTGTCACACATCTCTCCAACACTTTCATTTTCTCCTACTGAACACTGATTTAAGTGTCAGAGTAGTCACGCTGATAGAATCCGCCAACCCTAACATTCTCTACATTCTCAGGCAGTCAGGCTATTGAAACCATGACACTTCCCAAAAGAATCTACGAAATCAAGTTGAAAATAGACACAATTTGATTTTCCAACTGAGAAGAACCATCATTAACAATAATAGAACCAACTGAGAAGAACCCTCTTACAATAGCCATTAGCAAATACTATACAAAATATAGATATTCATATGTGCACTACTTTCTTCAGTTGCATCGATCGCTTCCTCCATCAGCATCCAGCACTGGCACTTAGCTTCCACCTCCACCACTTGCACTTGCTCGACGACTTGCCATGATCTCTTCAAGGATGACTATCAACGAGACGATGAAGGCGAAATCCTGGTTGGGATTCACTGTTATTTCTAGTTTGTCCCTTGCAAAAAATGCAGTCTGGCGATGCATCTGCAGTATTAATTGAAAATTTAATTGAGAAAGAAAAGAAAAACTTTATTCTATATATGTGTTTATGCATCCATATATTCTTACTTGGGCTATGATTTCATCAGTTTCGCCAATACAAATGGTGCATTTCTTGCTTCGTGAAATTATCTTAAAATCACAGGGAGCAGCTTCGTCGGTGTTGGTGGCCAAGAACACATCAAAGTTGTCCTTCCACTGGAATATCTTGGGCTTTCGCATTCTGAACAGCAAATCGTTCGGGCTGGTGCTCTCTCCTCTGAACACTCTCCACGTTCCATGCCAACTAAATGCCTAAAATTAACAAGAACCGAGCGTGAGTATCATTTTGATGATGAAACGTTAATTCTGCGTACGTACCTTGGGTTTCATGGTGAGGAGAGGGGTGCCGGCGGCGTCGAGGAGGAGGCGGCGGCTGCTGAAGGAGACACCCTTCACCTTGAACACCAAGTCGCCGTTGGTGTCTTTGACCTTGTAAAGGTCGTTCGGGGTGAACAAACCGCCGGTGCTGGTGAGCGTTAAATTGACGGCGTAAGGAACGGTGAACTGCCGGGCGGCCACCAGCTCGGCAGGCGCAACATATCTCGCCGTCTGCCCATATTCCGCCATGGTTGTTTGCTGCTGCACAAGCCTAGCTCTGTGAAGGTTTTGTGATTCAGTATTAATGGAGAGAGATCTGTACGTACGTCGTGTCGTCCATGCTTGTTAAATAAATATGTCAACGTGATTACGTGAATGTGAAGGCAGACACGATCCTCGGGCAGGAAGAAGTCAAGTCAGCGTGGTTTTGTTTGAAAATTCAACGACGCGTTCGTCTTAATCTTCTTGTTTGCGTACTGCGTTCGTCTTAATCTTCTTGTACGCGTTCGTCTTAATTAATTGTGGAAGCATACATATCAAAATCAAAAATAGTTAGATGAAATATAATAATTAATAACAACAACTATTTGAGTTTCGACTTTTCATCAAATAAAGGAGGCTTAAATTGTCAACAAAAAAAAAAAAAGATTGTATCATCGATTAACACATCATCACAATGTATCTCCACTGTAATTTTTTTACGACTTGTATTTAAAAGGGGCTTAAAATTTTTTTGGGACTTTCTATATACTTGGATAATTAAATTATCTAAGATTAAAAAATTAATTTTTTTTTTAAAAAAAATCTAATTAATGTATAATATTTTTTGGGGCTTTTCTTCAACCCATGCAGGAGTTCAAGGGCATCAAGTTAGCAAAGGAATGACATGTACAAGCTTCCAACATATAATTTTAACTAGTGTGTTCTTGTTGAGATCGCTCTATGGATACGTCACCGACCACTCAACATCGAGATTGGCTTTGCGAGGAGGAAGGAGGCAACGAGCTCTGGGACCCGGCCACTCAGCATCGATGTTGACTGTGCAAGGAGGAGGAAGAAGACGATGAGCTCTGGGGCATGGAAGCACTAACACCGTGAGAAGGCCAGGGGGTGCCCTGGCTCGACCCTCTGACGCTCAAGTCAGTCACCGGAAGAAGAAGAGTTTAATTGAAGGAGCGTGATGAAGGCGTATGTATGCGTACATGTATATGTACAGAAGAGAGATTATATAGACAAGAGTAGTAAGAGAATCATACAATCATGTCTTGTCGTTAATTAAGAAGAATATTCACGTTCAGAGATTTTGTTAGAAGATATGTCCCATCATGGTGTAAAAAATATCTTGTCATTATCATAATAGTATGAAGTTGCATCATTCAGCATCATACTGTGATAATAGGGGGTAGGTGATCATGTCACATAATTACTCATAAATTCTTGATGGTAATTTGACTGACTGATAAAGACAGAAGGGGGAATCGGTTTGATGTGGGGTCAAGCGAGACTAGCCGGTGGAGAAGTTGACTTTGAATAGGGCTGAGCAGGGATCAGGCACGATCGAGTGAAGTCTTGGCACGGTCGAGTGGAGTCTGAGCTGGACCTCAATATAAATGTAGTGCTCTCGATGAGTCGGGAGCTAGCTAGGGCTCTTACTCTTGGTACTGTGTTCGGGGGACATGGTTGTGTCAGTCGAATTGCGGTTTGAACTGGGAGTCGAGCTCCCAAGCGAGCTGGATGAGTGGCCGAGTAGGGCTCCTGAGTGGTGGGTAAGTGGCTAAGTCAGGCTTCCGAGTGGGGGGCGAGTGGCCGAGTCAGGCTTCGTGCACCAAATGTAAAGTCAAGTCAACCTTTTATCTGTCATGTCTCGGACTTAGACTGATCTATAGGGATCGGGTCAAAATACCTTTAACATAGTGCATTATTTATACGTAAATAGAGAAGAAACTTCAACATTTATTATAGTTGAACAAAATATCTCCTCCTTCGATTTATGTAATCAAAATTATTAATTCAGAAAAAATAAAATTTATTGAGTTTTATGAAAACATATTACAATAGACAAGGAGCTGATAATTGTAGGATAAAACTTCAAATACAATTCACTAATTTTCCTTTAATTTGTTATATATATATAAAAGATGGGCATTCATATATATGCACTTGACATTAAGTTGCACGTCGTCTTCTTCTACCCGCTGACGCTGCATTTGATCGACGACGACTCTCTTTGATCTCTTCAAGGACGATTATCAACGACAGGATGAAGACGTAATCGACGTTCGGATTCACTGTCACCTCCAGTTTGTCCCTCGCAAAAAATGCAGTCTTGCGATGCATCTACGTACAACGACGATATTAATTATATATATGAATCTATGAAAGAACAGAAACTTAAACTCTAATTTTTCTTTTTTAATGTATTTTTGTGCTCACTTGGGCGATGATTTCGTCGGATTCGCCAATGCAAATTGTGCATTTCTTGCATCGTGAAATGATCTTAAAATCACAGGGGGAAGCTACAGCTCGGTCGCCGGCGTTGGAGGCCAAGATCACATCAAAGTTGTCCTTCCACTGGAATATCTGGGGCTTTCGCATGCTGAACAGCAAATCGTTCGGGCTGGTGCTCTCTCCTCTGAACACTCTCCATGTTTGGTGCCAACTAAATACCTAAAATCAACAAGAACGTAACCAAGCGTGAGTACGTATAAATTTTTGACGATGAATTAAATTAAACCTGCTGTTGCATATATATATATATATATATATATATATATGTACCTTTGGTTCGATGGTGAGGAGAGGGATGCCGGCGGCGTCGAGGAGGAGGCAGCCGAAGTTGAAGAAGAAACCCTTCCCCTTGAGCACCACGTCGCCGTTGATGTCCATCGCCTCGTAACGGTCGTTCGGGGAGAATAAACTGGCAGTACGGGTGACCGTGAAATTGACGGCGTTCCGAACGGAGAACTGCCGGCCGACCACCACCACGGCAGGCGCAACATCTCTCCCCGTCTGTGGCCCATATTCCGCCATGGTTGCTGGCTGCACGAGGCTCTGTGAAGGTTTTGCGAATCAGTATTAATGGTCAGATGATCTGTCTTGTTAAATAAAGATCTCAACGTGAATGTAGAAACGATCCTCGGCAGGAAGAAGTCGAGTCAGTTCGGCCGTTCGTCTTATTTTATTGTTCTCGGAAATTTCTTGGGTAAAAGGTGGACTTCAACGTCATACCAACAGTTTCACACGGTCGATTTCACGATGGTAAATCGAGAAACTGCAGTTGATCACGATGGAAAAGAGTATGCCGAGATTCGAACTCTTGCCATCTTCTGCAATTCTATTCCATCGTAACCAACTCAATAATGTCCGAGAGCAAAATAATCAGCTAATGTTCTAATGTTCTTCACTGGGAAAAACATGAACTGTATTGACCAAATACAGTAAATTCCTCTCACCTGATAAAATGCAGGTAAAATCCTAGAACCCAAAGATAGATCCTCTTATATATCAAAAGAACTCCTATAATCGCTCAGGGTCCTGCAATAAGGATAAATAATATCCCTTAATTACAGCAATTATCTAGCAAGATCATATTAAAAATTATACTTAGTTTTTAATCAGATTTAGATCCTAAGTGAATCAAACCCAATTCAAATCAACCATACCAAACCTAACCTAAGGTCTGATTAATCCAACCAATTAATTCTTGTTAACACAACTTAATTAATTAATTAACTAGTTGTATTAACCTCCTTAGATTAATCAATCATCGTAAACTTACTAAACCAAAATTGATCAAGCAGTATCTTGCCTAATCCCACACTAGTCCATATCAGATTACTAATTAGATCAAACATTAACAAAAGAACTTACCAAACCAAAGCCCTAGCTCAGTTTGATCTACCCGTCACTTATCAGGATTCTGCCAAACAAGAAATCCCTAACAATCTGTGAACTCAAGTAAATTCCACAATCATTCAATGAAATCCCAAGAAATCTGCACAAGACACCTTAACAGATCAAGATTTAATCGCTTACCTCCAATCTTGCCCTAACAAATCTAGATCTAAACCCAAATCTGAGCTCTCGTCTTCTTCCTTGTGGTCGGCGCCGAAGAACTCAATTAAAAGCTGAGCAGAAGGAAAATCAATCCAGAATCACATCATCTAATCCATTTCAACTCAAGAACTCACCTAGACCAAAACACTTACCTCGGATCTGAGTGAAATCCCAACCTAGATCCGTCCGATCAAGCCAATCAACATCGTCGGCCGAATCAAGAAACCTCACCGAATCAAGATCTGCTCAAGAGATCTATGGAAACCGGTAGAAATCACAGATCTAAGCCTTAGAAAACCCTAGGCATCCAAGATTGAACAATCTTACCTTCTTCTTACTCTCCTCCACCGATCTCTCTGTTTCCCGTCGAACGCCGCCAACTACAGCTCCTCCACAAATCGCCGGCCACCTCTACAGTCGGCACCCTCCTTGGAACGCCCTCCCTCTCCGCTGATCTCCTTGCCAATCGGTTGGCCGCCGATCGCCGGATACAGATGGAGCAGAGGAATGCGGAGGTGGGAGCAGAGAAGCTGGATCGCGGAAATGGGAGAAGAAGTCGCGGCGAAGACTCTTTCTCAACTTTCTTTAACGGGCGGATTCAATGTTAACGGGTATTAAAACCTATCCGATAACCCATTAACCTATATTCTCCATTAATGTTAATTGGCCTTATTAATTGGGCTTGTTAATTCTAAATTGGGTTGGGTATTTTACAGGAACGGAGTTTTGGAAGCTTTGGAATTGGGTTTTTCGACTGCAGGTCGCGGACTGCTTATATAGTCGACCTGAGTCGACTCAGATGGAGATCTGGGTCAACTCCAGCGCGCGTTGCAGATAAAACTTGATTGGTTTAGTCGCTTATCCCTCCTGAGTCGACTCTGATTACGTTCTTGGTCGACTCCAGTCGCGGTGGCGGCAGTGGCGATAAGATTTGACCCTGAGTCGACTCAAAACCTCACCTGAGTCGACTCCAGGCTGATCTGGCGGAAAACTCGACGCGCTGACTTCCGGATTAGTAATCCAGGACAGGGACATTGGACTGCGGTAAAGCATATATTGAAGTATCTGAGAAGGACTAGAAATTATATGCTGATTTACCAAGCAGATATAATTTAATCCCTGTGGATTACACGGACTCTGACTTTCAATCTGATAGGGATAAAAGTAAGTCTACATCAGGTTATGTGTTTACATTGGGAGGTGGAGCCATAACATGGAGAAGTATAAAGCAGAAATGCATTTCGGACTCTACCATGGAAGCTGAGTATGTGGCAGCCTCTGAGGCAGCCAAAGAAGCTGTATGGCTCAGGAACTTCTTGATGGACTTAGATAGTGATTCCTGGTTTGCCCAAGACTATCACAATTTATTGTGATAATAGTGGTGCAGTTGCAAACTCGAAGGAACCACGAGCCTATAAGGCAAGTAAACACATTGAGCGCAAGTACCACCTGATACGGGACATTGTCAAACGGGGAGAAGTCGCTATGGTCAAGATTGCATCAGAGGATAAGCTGACAGACCCTTTCACTAAGGCCCTTCCGGCGAGAGCTTTTGATCGGCAAGTGGAGGGTATTGTAGGGTCTAATTGGATGTCCGTATCTCCACAATGGCATGATATTGTCCACTTTGGGCCTAAGCCCTCATGGTTTTGCTCTTGGGCTCTACCCAAAAGGCCTCATACCAATGGAGATACTTTTCATCCTTTTAACCCCATGATCTTTTCTATGTACTTTAGATGTGGGACTATGTTTGCACCATTGCAACCCAACAGGTATGAGAATCAGATGTATGACAGCATATGAGGCAACGTAGTCTTCTAGTATAAGTGGGAGATTGTTGGGAAG